>NW_018405678.1:216609-399714 GCF_002113885.1 Mizuhopecten yessoensis
TTGAAGGTCATTCATTTGAACAAACTTGGTAGCCCTTCACCCTAGCTGGCTACTGACCAAATATCATCTCCCTGGGCAGTTTGGTTATTGAGAAGAAGTTGTTTAAAGTTTTTAACATATTTGAACCCTGTGACCTTGAAAATAGATGAAGGTCATTTATTTGAACAAACTTGGTAGCCCTTCATTCCAGTTTGCTTCTGGCCAAATATCATCACCCTAGGCCTTTCGGTTATTAAGAAGAAGTCGTTTAAAAGTAAAATATTGACGCCGGATGGACGACGGACGGATGACGGACGCCGCACCACGGCATAAGCTCACTTGGCACTTTGTGCCAGGTGAGCTAAAAAGGTTCTATTTTCAAAATGGTAGTCTGTCAAAGCATTAACACCTTTTCATGTTTTCTGATCAAATTCTGGTGAATTGGAATACAAAAATAGTCTTTCATGCCCAGGAGTGTGGAATAGAAATATCCCACGCTGGGATTTCTAAATTTGGTCAAAACCCAGCAAGCCTCAAGTTTTCTCCAATTTGAAACCGCTGAGCTGGAACTTCCCTATCCTACACTCCTAGGTCTGGATACGACTCTTACCAGTCTCAAAACTTGTACCCAAGGACACCTATAAGGTAACGTGAGTCGGCACCGATATGTCACATGTAAACATATAGAGGCGGTGAGAAGTACAGAGACAATACTATTATTTCTACATTACACATCAAGCTGGTTTTGTGAATACAACACTACATCAGTAAAGAAGGGAAATTCTCGTGTGAAATTATAAGAAATACTTGTAAAACACTATGTATTTCAGATCAGAGGAAATCCGAATTTGGAACTCTCCTTAAAGTGAAGCTTAAAATTTCACAAAGAAATATCCCCGTGGCAACACAGAAAGACAGTCACACATTGACAGTATAGATGAATATGCACTATGAAGACGCTCTCACTTTCATTACCTTGAGAATGATTTTCTAAAACTGAAATGAATTTAAACTAGCTAGCTTAAAACCAAATTACAATCACAGTACATTTAGTATCACTGTCTATATACATTGTACAGTATTACACAATAATCTGCAGGATTAAAAGTATCAACCACATTCATACTGTCCAGGGGGACATAACTCTTATAAGATAGATTTTCTCCCAAAATTCAGCTATAAAAGCATGTAGGTAGTTCTAAATTCTAGATACGACCATTTATTTTGTAAAGTCTGTATTGCGGTAGGCTTACTGTTGTACAGCGGCTAATATTGCCTGTTGAATACAGATTCCAATGCGCTTGGATTTGTATATTTCTGTACACATATTGCATAAGAGCGATGAGCTTTGGGTCTGGTGACCAATCAAGACATAAATGATTCAAAATACTCTTCAACAACTGGCTAAAGAAATTAATGTGACAAAAATATTATTTACTCAATATTTGATGTTTTCATATCTTTTAAAAAATTTGAAATTCATGCAATGATTTTTTTTTTAATTATTAGCAGATATAGATCATCAATACCTCAGGATGCTACCTACCAAAAGTCTACTATACTAAATGTTCTGGAAGTTTTACTAGAGTCAATTACCATAATCCTAAAACTACAAAACTATATCTATAATTGCCTAATACATGTATTCTGAGTATGGGACAAAGTTCAGAATTTTAGTTTTGATTTTCATTATAAGTTTGACAAACTTGTGTAACATGGTCTATTATGACATCATACAATGATAATGAAATGACATTACTAATATTCAGGTTACATAACGATTCTTGATGAAGGAGACATTTACATCCAAGATGAAATTTAGACTTTAAGAATGACCTGGAAAAGCATGTTTTTTTGCAATAATTGCAAAAAATCCTGATCTTATGATTAAAAGGATTTTACATTTTTTTCCTATTAAACCTCTTTTTTTTGCAAAAATGAAACATTCTCAGATTTGTTTTATAAATCACATTTGAAATAGAAACTCATTTAAAATTCTATGAGTAAAGTCTATCCTAAAAAGTCATAAATATATAAATTTTATATACAAGCCACATCATGCAAGCTATATAATTTATCTTTAGATGATTCAGAAATGATTAGACTGAGGCTGTGTATGAAGCCAGACAAAAATGTTCTTCACTGCTTCATTTAAAACCAGAACTACTTATATCAAACAGTGGTAATTCAACGATAATTTATAAAACTTGCAAGAAACGGTGTGTGAAAATTAAAGTTTCGATTTAGTTTTTCATTTTGCAAGTTCAGAAACTTTTTTTTCAATAATGATATAAAAACAATCAAGTTGAACATATAAATATTTGTGAAACTATTACCCACCTTTACACAAATATAAATAAACTTTATTTATTTAACAACAATTATGAAAGAAGCTTTTACAACTTATACCAATCACTCTTGTTGGACAGAATGTTAGCGCGGGTGGTCTTACTGTGGGAGGAAACCGGAGCACCCGGAGAAAACCCACATGGTCGGGCAAGTAACCCTATACCTTTTCCCGTCCGATCGGGGAATCGAACCCCGGTTGCCTTGGTGAAAGGCAAGTTCTCTATCCACTGCGCCACCCGACCACCCATGTATTATTTGTAACGGTATATGGTTAATGAAATAAATAAATAAATGAGAAATGGTCCGTGATAGAAATCGGGGAAGGAGTTGGTGTGACTAGTAGAACTATAGGGATTGTACGGGGTGATTCGCCTCAGTAAAACACTGGGATACATACCGTGTCTGCAGTGTCTCCACATCTTTTGTCAGCTGGACATTCTGATCTTCAAGCTGCAAAAAAAATAATTGGACTTATCCGTTTCGTAAAAACTTTAACATTTTTAGCAAGGATATGGAACATGACAAAAAGCTAGCAGGAGCAATCTTTGACCTAAAACATTCATAATAGAGATTTGTATATTTGTGATATAAAACTGATTTCATCTTCTTTTGTCTGTCTTGCCAATTGTGAAAAAAAAAAATCTTTGCTTTGATGACAATATCGTTAAAATAACTCATGTTGATGTTTTTACTTCATAAATGCATGTCCTGATACATACACATAATGTTCTTCACTTCAGAAAATAGTTTTTTGAAAATCATTCCTCTTCTACTTATAATACGTATACATGTACCAAAACCAGACTGTTTTCCAACCCAACCATAATCTTGGACTATTGATATTTTTCTTTTTATATGATATATAAAAACAATGACTTGAATAAATATTTCTTGTTTTTATAACTGTATCTACCCGTTTGCGTTCCTCGGCGACCAGGTTGGAGAACTCCAGCTGTGCCTTCATCGAGTCCCTCTCTCCCTCCACGTCCTTTAGACTTGTCTGGAGCTGGGTTACCTTGGCCTTACTCTCATCACTGTCAACATCAAATGTACCACTAAACATTACCATCTGGTAAATAGAGCACCACAATTAATTTCTCATAACTGAAGATTTTTATGAAATGAGTTTAAGCAAATTTCATAAAAGTCTTACACTACTATTAACCCTTTCACCACTGTAGACCATAATGGACTCATCCAGATCAATGCATGGTAGAGTCTACTCAAGTTACATAGGGTTGAAAGGGTTAATACTACGAATAACTACAGTGATTACTATCAATTGCATCCTGTCGATCACAAATTCCATATTTAGCTTATGACGTGATCGTGTCATAGTAAACAGGAAAATCCCAACCCCGGCTTAGAATTTTACAGCATGGGTTCAGATTTTACAATCTATTTAATTTTGAAAGTCATTTTTATTTTTCTTCTACGCTTTAAAGTTTAAGAAAACCACCAAGTCAATATAGTGCTGTCATTTTAACATGTATGAAAAACTGACGACACAATCGATCCTAACTGTATAAAATGATCATGTGAAGTGTGTAATGTATTGGTTTGGGATATGGATATTCCATCAGAGCATCATTCACCAGTTGATATCGGGGACTGGAGATGCTAAGTTTCTGGTTGTTAATTAGAAATCCGCCGAGGGTTGTGACATCATGTGTATTGTTAATTAGAAATCCGCCGAGGGTTGTGACATCATGTGTATTGTTTATGTAATCTTATTTGATTGCTGCAACTTACTTAGGTGCATGATATCAAAATCACGTGACAAGATACGTATTTCTCTAGCTAGCTCTCACTAACAAACCTCAAAACCTAGCTCTTGGGTTGCGATTTCTCTTTTCTACATCATGCAGAAGTGATAGATTCTGTTAATCCTACATCCCTGTTTTGTATGGGATGTTTTAATTCTATATTCTTAGGTATAGAAGCAAATAGAGTCATTCGCCCACCTAGTGGCGAGATTGAGCAAATCAAAACTCTGAGGAAAATTATATCTAGTTACAAAATACGCGACTTGCCCAAGGGGAGGAATAACTTTTTCTTATACCATGTTCTACAATGTTGACCTGATGTTATTGCATGGTTGACGTGATGTCATACAACTATTCTAACTGGGGAAATCCCTCGTCTTACACCTAGGATGAGACAATGATATCTCCACCATAGGGTATACACCTGTCCTGAGTAAATCACAGTAATCTCTCAATAGAGGTGTGACATTGACTTACGGCTGTGTCTGTAATGCCCCGGTGGTCAATTCCTGTACTGATAACTGTGATATTATAGAGGCGTAACATTGACTTACAGCTGTCTGTACTGCCCCAGTGGTCACTTCCTGTACTGATAACTGTGATATGATAGAGGTGTGACATTGACTTACAGCTGTGTCTGTAATGCCCCCATGGTCACTTCCTGTACTGATAACTGTGATATCGTCTCTTCGTGTTGGCTCGTCTCCATTTTTAGTTTGTCAGTCTACAACATAACAATATTTTTAACACAGGGTTATCACAGGAATAGTTAGTTGGTAAGTGATATTATAGAGGTGTGACATTGACTTACAGCTTTGTCTGTAATGCCCCGGTGGTCACTTCCTGTAATGATAACTGTGATATTATAGAGGTGTGACATTGCCTTACAGCTGTGTCTGTAATGCCCCGGTGGTCACTGCCTGTACTGATAACTGTGATATCGTCTCTTCGCGTTGGCTTGTCTCCATTTTTAGTTTGTCAGTCTACAACATAACAATATTTTTAACACAGGGTTATCACAGGAATAGTTAGTTGGTAAGTGATATTATAGAGGTGTGACATTGACTTACGGCTGTGCCTGTAATGCCCTGGTGGTCACTTCCTGTACTGATAACTGTGATCTTATAGAGGGGTGACATTGACTTGCAGCTGTTTCTGTAATGCCCCGGTGGTCACTTCCTGTACTGATAACAGTGATATTATAGAGGTGTGACATTGACTTACGTCTGTGTCTGTAATGCCCCGATGGTCACTTCCTGTACTCATAACTGTGATATTATAGAGGTGTGACATTGACTTGCAGCTGTTTCTGTAATGCCCTGGTGGTCACTTCCTGTACTGATAACTGTGATATTATAGTGGGGTGACATTGACTTGCAGCTGTGTCTGTAATGCCCCATGGGTCACTTCCTGTACTGATAACTGTGATATTATAGTGGGGTGACATTGACTTGCAGCTGTGTCTGTAATGCCCCATGGGTCACTTCCTGTACTGATAACTGTGATATTATAGAGGCGTAACAGTTACTTACAGCTGTCTGTAATGCCCCGGTGGTCATTTCCTGTACTGATAACTGTGATATTATAGAGGTGCGACATTGACTTACAGCTGTGTCTGTAATGCCCCATGGGGCACTTCCTGTACTGATAACTGTGATATTATAGAGGTGCGACATTGACTTACAGCTGTGTCTGTAATGCCCCGGTGGTCACTGCCTGTACTGATAACTGTGATATCGTCTCTTCGTGTTGGCTCGTCTCCATTTTTAGTTTGTCAGTCTACAACATAACAAGATTTTTAACACAGGGTTATCACAGGAATAGTTAGTTGGTAAGTGATATTATAGAGGTGTGACATTGACTTACATCTGTGTCTGTAATGCCCCGATGGTCACTTCCTGTACTGATAACTGTGATATGATAGAGGTGTGACATTGACTTACAGCTGTGTCTGTAATGGCCCGGTGGTCACTTCCTGTACTGATAACTGTGATATTATAGAGGTGCGACATTGACTTACAGCTGTGTCTGTAATGCCCCGGCGGTCACTTCCTGTACTGATAACTGTGATATTATAGAGGTGCGACATTGACTTACAGCTGTGTCTGTAATGCCCCGATGGTCACTTCCTGTACTCATAACTGTGATATTATAGAGGTGTGACATTGACTTGCAGCTGTGGCTGTAATGCCCCGGTGGTCACTTCCTGTACTGATAACAGTGATATTATAGAGGTGTGACATTGACTTACAGCTTTGTCTGTAATGCCCCGGTGGTCACTTCCTGTACTGATAACTGTGATATCGTCTCTTCGTGTTGGCTTGTCTCCATTTTTAGTTTGTCAGTCTACAACATAACAATATTTTTAACACAGGGTTATCACAGGAATAGTTAGTTGGTAAGACAAACATGCATGGTTGTCAATATCCCCCACTCCCACCTGTTGAAGTAGAACAAATTTTGGTAATGAAAAATTTGTATTTTAGAAAACTCAAAATAGCAAGAAACACCCCTCTGTTTTGTGACTGACTAATGTGCCACACTTAGAAATCAAATCTGTAATGGTTTTTCTGATTTGTTTCAGAAATACAAATGTGCACCAATAACTACGCATTTTGAGCGCTGTTTCTGCAACAACCGGATTTTTCTTAAAATCAGCATCTTTAAAAAACAAAAACAAAAACAACACCTCTTTTCAGTAATTTGATAGACTCGGGTGGGAAGTTTATAGTTAAAATCTGTACTAGTATTGAGATTCGCTCCAAAATCAATTGTCAACAGAGTGGTAGATGAGGGCACGATACACATAGCGGCAGATGGAACCTGATTGTATGAAACAAGAAACATCTAACATATATATTTACAGATTCCAACAGAGTTTCATTAGCAAGAAAAGTGAATTTAAGTATTTAATGAAGTTGGAACAAGTTTCAAATAAAAATTCTAGTTCATGATTGTTATATTTTTCTGAATCAAAAGTTAATCAAATCTCAAGCTAACATTCTATACCAAATGGAAACAACTCTTGTCATCTTGTGTCGCTGTAGCATTATGTGACGTAAAAGTTAGATTGTCAGATATCAGATAGTCTAATACCTCTCTCTGTAACTCTTCAGACTTTTTCTGTAGTTCCTCCATCTGCATATCTTTCTGTTGTAGTGTGACCTTGCCCTCTATTATCTCCCTTTGTAGACTCTCCCGCTCACTTATAGCAGCATCCTTCTCCGACTGAGCACTGTCTTTCTGTTTCTGCAACTGGAGCACAAAAAGCGATAAATTAAACATTGGACCACTGTAATACTTACACACAATATTGCCATGGTAGAATTAGAAAAAAAAGTCAACAGATTGTTGATAACATTGTCTTTAATTTATCTGTTATAAAAAGATTGAACCAGAATTGACTTTCAGGTATTGCTTTAAATATTATTCCATACATAGAATCAAGTGAATTCTTAAGTGTACAAGTCAAGTTCAAACTTATAGTTTCATTTAAACAAGTCAAACTTATGTACACATGACAGCAAAGTTGATATCCAACTATTTCACTCTCTCGGGCAAATGGATCACAATTACCCCATGCTATATACTGTTGGGCTGGATACAACTCATACCTCCATTTTGGACTTGTTGGATTTCTCGATCTCAGACTTGATGTCTGAGAGTTGTTCCGTGAGACTGTCACGCTCTGCCTCCAGCTTTTCGTTAGTGGACTGTATCTTGGTGACCTCTACACGAGCATGGATCAGGTTGCCGTTGATTGTCTCCTTCTCCCCTTCCAGACGCTTCACTTGTTTCTCAGCCTTCTCCTTTTCAAACTATAGATATACAAGATTTTTTTGTGTGTATATAATACAACATCATACCATCATGTTTACCCTTTCACCCCTAGGTAACTTTAGTAGACCCTACCATGCATTGATCTGGATGAGTCCATTATGGTCTACAGTGGTGAAAGGGTTAATACCAAAAGCTGTCATATCTTGTTTCTTCCATATACCAAAATGTTGAACACATATAATTGTCTGTGAGACCAGAGTTCAAACTTTACCTTTCGTACTAGTGCAAATTTTTCTTCTATTTAAGATTCATTAACTAGGGCTGCAACGATACATTAACATGACAATACGATATGTATCACGATACTGCAGTCACGATACCTATCATGATGCCTATAGAAACAGCAAAGAGAAAAGATGTGATGCAAATTTTTAATGGCAATGTTACAAATGTAAATAGACTAGGTCCAAAATGGGCATGACTTTATAAAGTTTCACGTCTTTTGATATGCAAGTCGAGCTGTAGCTGTCACACGCCATGTTGGAACAGATAAGGGTAGGCAAAATTCAGAAAAGACAAAATCCGGAAAATATCGTAGGTGTATAATGACCTCCCAAAATTTATTGTGTATCGTACTATATTCAAAATATTGCAATATATCGGGGCGTGATATATTGTTGGAGCCCTATCATTAACTTTTCACTAATAATGCTTTTATACCTGATATTTGACCTCACATTTAACAGTCATTTAATATACCGGTCTAAATACAGTAAACAAGATATCCCAGAGGGATCTTGGTGCCCACTATTGTGCCATCTTCATTAGTTCTATGTCAGTTTGATCTTTTCTCTTATTTTTTTTATTAAGTCATGTAAACAGTAAATGCACCTTGAGGTCACCATTTTGTTTATTCCATCAAATCTCAAAAGTAAACATGCACAATAAAGGACCAAGGAAAACCTACAGAACAAATTTGAGAAAGATCTTTCCAGTATTTCCCGAGAAATAGCGAAAACAAACATTCACTGTCAAGATCCATGCAAGCTCACTCACTGGCCGCCTTTCGGCCATATTGTTTATCTGATCAGTCTCAAAAGTATAAATGTGCATGCCGAGCTGGAGCTGTCACTCACCATGTTGGAACAGATATGAGAAGGCGAAATTCAGAAAAGACAAAATCCAGAAAATATTGCAGGGACCAAGGGGAACCTACATATCAAATATGAGAAAGATCCCTTCAGTACTTTCTGAGAAATAGCGATAACAATAATTGTTTAAGGACGGACGACGGGCGTCGGACCACGGATGTGTGGCGATTTAAATAGACCACCATCAGATGAAAGTGGGCTAAAAATAAAAGGACTTTTCATCCCATATACATTTGCCCTTTGCCCATTTACAAAAGGGCTTCTTCCAAACAAGGTTGATTAATTGTGATTTTTCTCAAACAGGCAGTTTGTTAAATGGCAGATTGAATTCTTCATAACAAAGAAACATTTGAAATTTCAAAGGTGAAATTTTCCTCTGGCAAAAACATCATGCGTTACAGTAAACAGAAAGTTTTTTACAGATTAATTACATTGAGTTTTTCTGTTATTGACCTTTGACCTTTGTGTGGACTTTTTGCTGTATTGATAGTATCTATGACCTATTTCAGTATTTTATCTCTGACCAACAAGAACATCAACCGTTTCTATGGTGATAATGTCTTTCATATTGTTTGAACTATGACTTATCTATCTGCAGATCAACCTATGGTGATGATGTGTTACAGTATTTAACCTTTGACCTACTTGTAGAGCATCTTTATGTTGGCGATGTCTAACACAGTATCTGACCTCTGACCTACCTGTAGCGCATCCTTCTCTATAGTGATGGTGTCTTAACACAGTATTTGACCTTCGACCTACCTGTAGTGCATCCTACTCTGTTGGAACACAGTATCTGACCTCTGCATGACCTACCTGTAGTGCATCCTACTCTGTTGGAACACAATATCTGACCTCTAACCTACCTGTAGTGCATCCGACTCTGTTGGAACACAGTATCTGACCTCTGACCTACCTGTAGTGCATCCTACTCTGTTGGAACATAGTATCTGACCTCTGCATGACCTACCTGTAGTGCATCCTACTCTGTTGGAACACAGTATCTGACCTTCGACCTACCTGTAGAGCATCCTTCTCTATGATGATGTTGTAACACAGTATATGACCTCTGACCTACCTGTAGAGCATCCTTCTCTATGGTGATGTTGTAACACAGTATCTGACCTTCGAACTACCTGTAGAGCATCCTTCTCTATGATGATGTTGTAACACAGTATCTGACCTCTGACCTACCTGTAGTGCATCCTTCTCTGTGGTGATGGTGTCTAACACCCGTTTGTGTGCCTGTGTCTGAACTTCCTGTTTGTCTAGATCCTCCCTGCTCTGCTCTAGCTGTTTTTTAAGACTGTTGATTTCCCCTTGTTTGCGTTTAATGGCTTCTTCCTTTTCTTTTTCAAAATCTTCTGACTTTGTTTTCATTTTATTGTTGGCTTTATCCAAGGCTCTTTGCTGTAATAATTGAATCCAATATGTGTTATTTTTGGGTACCATGCATGTAAACACTTACTTTAGTTAATACATAACATTGGTTTGGGCTCAGTACCTTTCCAGCTACTATATGGTATTTGTGTGTTGCCTGCATGTGGCTGAAAGGGACTAGTTATGAGCTAAAATAGATCAATTTTATTACACTGTTATTAGAAATATCAATATTCATACTCTGTCATCAAGTGCCACTGTTTCTAGTCCTCTTGGTGATAGGTTTTTATTAGCTTTATATGATGGATGCAAATTTTAGTTTAGAACTGAAAAGTTTTTCAAAATATATTTCATGAAATGTGTCCAAACATTTGTTTTATGACAAAGCCGGCTTAGAACTGCCCCCAACATCACAAACACTAAGAGTCTGCTTCAGTCGGAAGTTCAAGCTGGTCATTCAGGTTCTACAGCAGATATGTAACCTTAACTCATTCACCCCAGAAATTTCATATTGAACTATTCCAACCTATGAATTGGAAGAATTCAAACGTGTCTTCAGGGGTAAATGAGTTAAAGATATCTGGGAAATGAAAGCTTTAACTCGGGGGGAAGCAGACTCAAAATGTTTGTGAAATAGGGCCCAGGACCTCATACTTACCATGTCTTCAATTTGACTCCTAAATGTATTAATATTTTCCTCATGTTTACTAATTAAATTCTCTTTCTCCCTCTCTCTCTCTAATTGAAGTTGTGTCAGTTGATCGTTAATTCTTCCCCATTTTTGAGTAGAATTCGACAAGTCTGTTTGTAGTTCCTGGATTTTTCTGAAAATGACATCATACATAAAATGTTAAATAAAACAACATCAATGCATGATGTAGACATGTTCCATAATAATTACTAGTATATATATCTATGCCATATGAGAAACATTTATATCACATATATTCATAACATAATTGTATGTTGTCAAGTCTTTCAATGTTCAATTTGTTAACTTACCTTTTAAATTTATGAATGTAAACACAGTTTAAACAACCACTAGGAATCTGTTCTATCAAATAATGTCTGTGTATCCCAACTAATTTTAACTATTTTGAACAAGTTTTAAAACATTTTTTTAACAAACTTCTCAAGCATTTGCTTATTGCAACTCTTTTTAGACATTACAAAATAGGATTTTTACTTCACTTTTCATCCAACTTTTTAACTAAAGCTTAAGGTTTTTTCTTAATGTCTTTTTATATTTCTACATTTTGAGAACTATTTCCCTGTCTCTTACTGTCTAACCAATCTTACCCAGTAAATCTAGTACATGTACCGAAACTTAGAAATTGACATTTAATAATATACACAGCTCGTAACAACTAAGTCCCCTCATTTATAAAATGAGAAAATCTCCCATACATTCCACCTCCCTCGTGTAGAATCAGCACACGCCGGTAAGCCATTTTGTCATCTATTGTGTACGTACGTAACATCCAGATAAACACAGGTACATGTACATACAGGTGAGACAGCCAGGTATAAATAATGTACTGGTAATCATATAAGCCTTGTCACTTTCTGTATAATACACTGTTCACAATCAATAATAAATTGACCTATAATCTATAAATACTAAGATCTCGTTACATTTTGAGTGATTCCAGAGAAACAAGAATATTGTATCTTTCCAAAATTTGTCCATAAAAAGCTGATTCAAAGTTCTTGGAAGCAGTTTTTCTTTTCACATGTTATGCATGATGGCCTGTATATTTCTGATGTGGTGCATGTTTGCAAGTTAGTTTCTAAATATCGGGAAGCTAGAAAGCAATCATGAGCATCGATCAACTTTGACTACTCTATATAATTATCATGAAACCACAACTTAGTGCATCAAATTAATTTCAGATTTTACACTTAACTATGATAAAAAAAAAAAACATTTTAGATTCTCTACTGCTATGAGCAATGACAATCGAACCCCCAAACCCTTTACATAAACATCAAACCTCAACCTTTGAGACAGAAAATCGAAACAAAATAAATAAAAAGACGATATCTCAACTTTAAATACCAAGAATCGAGACAAGTTCCACAATGATCTTATAACTATATTGATTTCTGCCCAGTCAGCATTGACATATCCTGAAAAACTCCAAAGTCTGCATGACACGTATAGCAACAGGGAAGAGCCTTTTCTGCATCTTATTTTCACGGTAACGTAACGGGACAGGAAAACCGCACTGCCAGACTGAAATCCAAACCTTGGACCCTCGGAACACCAGACAGACGCTCTACCAGTTGAGCTGCCTGGTCGCCCGTGATCGACCCAGTTCAACTCCGCTACAGTATAGCAGTCCTAATGTTAACCCTGTCCAAATCTCAACATAACCTTCCTTTAGATTACAAATCCTGTTTAATTCTTACCATATTAACAGTCCTGATAACAATCCCATACAAATCTCATGGTAACAGTCCTTTTAAGTATAAATCTTGTCTAATTATCTCTGTAACGGTTAATCCAACTTGGATAGCTAGTATTAGTAAGTCTGTGACACTGAAGGTGAAGATTTTTTTCTCTGTGAAAAATGATAAGTGGTAATCAATAGCCAATATTGTACCGTACCACCTCAACACTCTTCTAAACAAGACAATGTATTGTGAGCAATTCATACTCCCCAAGTTCTGTACAAACTTCGGATGAAAAAAGTACAAAAGACCATAACTCTGTACATAAGGGAATATAATATCTGTTACTCCGCTATCTAAAAGTACCCACATACATAAATTTGGGAACTGTAGCTGACATCTACTTTATGAAATATGCCACAGACAAAGTGACTCAGGATGAACAAAGGGCCTTAACTCTGTATACAAGTGATCACAATATTCGATTTAAGAATGTGAAACTCCGCCATCTCCAGAGGAACTCATGACATAAAAAATGAAAATTGAATCTGTAAAGAGTATATGAAATATTCCAAGACAATTTGAAGCACTGAGAGTCTGACTGATGGACTTACGGACTGACGACGGATGGACGGACTGCAAACCTATAATCCCCTTTGGTAGTACCGGAGTGGGGGACTAATTACCCAACAGGTCTAATGATCCAACTACTCACAAGGTATACTAATCCAACAACATCAGTCATCATTCACTCACAAGACACGATAATCCAATTATAATTACTCCATGAAAGTGGAAATTTCACAAATTTCAAATTTGCTATATCAGGTTAAGAATATGTATACACTATGAAATATGTATTACATTAGTACTATCACTTCGAACATTCCCAAAACAAAAATCTTCTGAAAGGTCATAATATATAGATTCCCCTATTACAGCAAAGCTTCTTTTATCAATTATTTTTTTGAAAGAATTCATCTATCACTATTGAACAATGGTATAGATTGAAATACATATTATCATTATAGTATCAATACAATTTCATGTATATTAGAATAAGCATGGAAATCCATGCTGAACACTAACAGTAGGTAAAGCCCTTTCGGCAATTCGAAACGTCTGAGTAAATTGATAGCAATCAAAACCATCGATCCTCGTGGAATCCAAACAATAGGGAAGCACACATACACCAAACTGTAAAATTCTGGATGAAATTTGTATCCCTCAGCTGTCACTGTCAAGATTAAAACGATGACAGGAATCCGTGTAGATGACTTTGAATCGTCTAGAATGAAAACGGTAGATTTCCTGAAAGTTATTATCCATAGCTGAACGCCTTCTCCCCTTAAATTCACTACAGTCAGTCAATAAGAAATGCCGTTACGGACCTGAATCAAGGACCAGTCCCGTCGTTATTGTAGCTGGTACTGATTTGCCAATGAAGTTATTTCACCACAAGCGCAACTTCCCCGAACAGTCACTGAGGCTAATAGTCTCTACACATGTACAGTTCTAGCTAAGGTCTCCGATTGCTCTTTGGAGAAAATACAAAATTGCTGATCTATCTAGCAAAAGCCATGACGATGAGCTTTTTCAACGTTCTATCATATTTGATCATCAGATTTAGGTAGTTTGAATATTCTAAAGCAACCCATGATGAGAATTCACATTCAAGATTCTCGTGAATGTGAAAATTTCTATTTCATTTAATATGTTGCACTATCAGGGTTGTAACTTCCATTTATTTTTTTTGACAGATGGTAAAATCTATAACAATGCAATCATTTTATCCAGTTTTAATGCCAAATTTCCATTGCATTGAGTTGCTGTACTGTTGTATTTTCACTCACAACGGTGAAAGTGAAGGAGAAAATCAACACGCAGTGATGATCAAACAGTCTATATAAACATCCATTGCATGTAACTTCCGAGTTAATGAGCTCATTTATTCTGACTATTTCAACAAAAATTAAAACCCCTCCATCCCCCCGAGGATATGAATTTTTACATTGTCAGCTGATGAAACCCAGCAACACAGTACTGAGATCAATATATCACAACTCCATCTCGCACAGACAGAAGGTTTTAAGACACTCGAGGCTCTAGTGAGTCCATTTATAGTTCCTGCGCTTAATATTTTATTAACTAAATGATGAATTACTTTAATGCAGATTACGATTTTTTTGTTCATACAAATAAGATAAAGAGTAATATCGTAATACTACAGCATCTGTTATCAATCTAATGAGGAAAATTGGATATTCCACATGTGAAGATGATTAATTGATTTAAATTTGAAAACACTACCCGGCCAACATACAACTGGATTTTTCAAAAACAAGTTGCTACTATGATCACATTAAATAAAATCAGGAATGGTATAAATGTGTCTGCTTGATGCTTTCTCTTTATGGACAGTTATGATGAGAACTTCTTCATTATCTAACAATTTATAACACTGCTTATCTTACTGTACAAAGTCTCTCATTACTTATTTTTAATTAACTCATTCACCCCTGAAGACACATTTGAACTCTTCCAATTCAAAGGTTGGAGTTGTTCATTATAAGAGTTTATATAAGGGGTGAATAAGTGAAGGGGTCATCACAATCTAGATCAACAAATTACGTTGTATGGTTTAATTTTTAAACAAATGGCAATGATACCCAGACATTATAATGGTGATGTCTGATAATAATGATACCCCGATAATGTCTTAGTGATACCCCGAAAATGTCTTAGTGATACCCTGATAATGTCTTAGTGATACCCCGATAATGTCTTAGTGATACCCTGATAATGTCTTAGTGATACACTGATAATGTCATAGTGATACCCTGATAATGTCATAGTGATACCCTGATAATGTCTTAGTGATACACCGATAATGTCATAATGATACCCCGACAATGTCTTAGTGATACCCTGATAATGTCTTAGTGATACACTGATAATGTCATAGTGATACCCTGATAATGTCTTAGTGATACACTGATAATGTCTTAGTGATACACTGATAATGTTTTAGTGATACCCCGATAATGTCTTAGTGATACACTGATAATGTCTTAGTGATACACCGATAATGTCTTAGTGATACACCGATAATGTCCTAGTGATACCCCGATAATGTCTTAGTGATACCCAGATAATGTCTTAGTGATACCCTGATAATGTCCTAGTGATACCCCGATAATGTCTTAGTGATACACTGATGATGTCTTAGTGATACCTCGATCATGTCTTAGTGATACACTGATAATGTCTTGGTGATATCTGTAATACAGTAGAAATCCATCGAAACGTGATTTGAACAAATGTCCGTTCTATCTTTTCATTTAATATCCAACTAACAGCCATTTGGTTCTGGATAATTTAGAAACATATGTAAACTGCGAATTAAAATCTACATCAAAACAGCTTTGGAAAGGGGTGCTATTTAACTGTGACTTTTTGGCTAAAAACTACACACAAATTCAAGGAAAACTTTGAAAAGAAGAAAACAATTTGCAAGTGATATGTTTGGTGTCAATTGTGCATTAATAAACAATTCAAATTTGAAGAATGTTCTGGGAAAAGAAATTCTGAGGAAATATTTGCTAAAATATTCAAAAAAGAATTTGAGGAAAGTGTGAAGGAATTTGTCATGACATTTTGTTTAAATTTTGTTTTGCTAAAGAATCTATTTGCTCGAAACTACATGTACAACAAAGTACGTAGAACATTGCAAAAGGAGAGACAGGTGAAGTGCACACATGCACACATGAGGTTCATACCGCTGTGGACCCTGCTCGGCTACAGACCTGGAAATAGTACGTAACCATTGGTGGCCATTAATACAGATAGTACGTAACACAAAACAATTCAACATGTACATGTATGGTTGTCCCACTGTACGAAATCATATATTTTTCGATTAACCAACTCAAGCTGAATAAGCATGATAACCAACCATTACTTCTATATCTCATATTTTGACGTCTTTTCCATCATGGTGGAGACATCATGAATGTTTCTACCTACACAAAAATCGCATTTACATTGTTCCTTATCATTGTCAAGCATATGCTTTCAAAAGGATCCCACTTTTTTCGTTAATTCCATCTGAACTATGCAAAAGGACCCAATCTGTGACGCATGCAGGGCTGACACTGAAATCTCCAGGCTTATCTAAATGAGTAATCACTATCATAAACTAGACATCTAAGTAGACATGTACCTACCATTACATGTATAATATCAGTTTTCAAACATGAAACATTTTCCATCACAAACACAGTATCATATGAATTATTGATGCAGGGCTGATCAGATTATGGCCCATATATTATAAAAATACCTACAACTGACCTAAACCTTCATGCAAGTAGAAAATTAAGGTCACACTATTCTGACTGTAAACTCTGCATGGAATCTATACATTAAAATAATCTAAACTATTCTTTTAAATCTGAAGCACTATACTTTTTAACTTTATGACAATTCTCTATATTTGTTCTATTTCATAACCAAGCAGTAGGCTGAGAAAAAAGTTTCGTTTTTTTCCATTCACTAAAATACATTGTATGTAATTTACAGATAAGCAAGAGTGTAGGTTTTTCTACTACATGTACCACTTAGAATTATCTTAACTACCCATAAATAACAGTATTGCCTACAAATATTTACAAAAAACTCTTGAAAAGAATTACTGCCTCTGCAGATATATCGTGAGTTCTGACCAATAATTCAAAATGCATCTCCGATATTAACTGCATTGCACAGAAGTTGCTTCAGCAGTGACTGTAGCTATGGTGATTGACACATGCTCCTAGGAAGTAACCATGGTGACCGACATGCTCCTTATCAAGATGTCCAATGGTAGTTTCTGATTATCAATATGTACAATCTAAATATATGTCGCCCTACTCTTTACTGTCCAATTAAGACCATTCATTTCCAAGCAACAGTATTATGGTATTACATGTTTACACAGAAGTTAAAATATGTATATATATAATAAAATTAGCGGCTAATGACTTTCATTAATATCTAAAATGTAATTTTCAAAATCTGCACCGATGACCCTCATCAATATCTAAAATGTAATTATCAAATCTGAGCCATCGTTAATAGGCAAAATGTAATTATCGAAATCTGAGCTGTCATTCCAAAGTTCAATTATCAAAATTCAAGTTACCATTAATATAATTTTCTTTCATATTATTTTTACGGAAAAACTTAAGTTCCCTAAGCATCCTCTTACAACCATATACCTACACTGTAATGTAACTCATGGCACAATAATCTAAATACAGTGATCTATGTTACGTCTAGCTGTCTACAAACTACTTCATACTTTCTATTAATTAACCTCATAAAAGCAAGGAAACAGCCTCTAGTTTTTTTCTGTCAGTGCAGGGAACTTTCAAGATTCCTTTCCAACTCTGGTATACAATCACATACATCCCGCAAACATACTTACAATGAACGGAGCTAGCGTATTTTATCTCCTGAAGAAAAACTTAACTGTAAAGTAGGAATTCAGGATATTAATTCACAAATTCAACAGACATTCAAATACCAATAAAGGCAGATCGTGAAATATCCAATGGAGAGGTCTGTAACATCACCCATCCAAGCCAGACAAGTTACAATCATGTATAAGTTTCCTGGATTGTCCGGGAGACTCATGGCGACAAGCTAGGAGACGTTGCCAAATACAACATGAAAATACAACGTAGGAGAAAAAACAAAGAAACAGAGGCCTCAGGTTTTGCTATGAGGGCAGCACACCAATTTTGTTTTGATACATGTCCCCTAGCTGAGTGGGAGACACAGGAGACAAGTCCCCAGACTGTGTAGGGCCAAAACATTAGTCAACTGCTATGATACTATATACAACAGGTCTTTTCTAACCCTGAATGGGCACGAGTTGCTATGTTGGTGTAGTACACCTTAATCATTTCACCCCTATGTAGCTTAAATAGACTCTACCATGCATTGGTATGGATAAGTCCATTATGGTGAAAGGGTTAAGATGTATAAATTGACACTAGAATTGTCAGAACTATTTCAGGTCCAAAGTGACACCATAATAGTTAGTAGAATCGATGTCTGCTGTATACCACAATATGGTTACTGTGCTCTCCTTTGACTGAAATCAAATTCCCCTCCAAGTTAACGGAGTAGGGGCGTAAAGGGTCATTTCCGGCCTCATCGGGGATTTTGAATTAGTTGTTATATTCGTAATCTGGAGTAAATGATGAAAATATGAAATTCATTTGACAACTGGTTTAGGAGAAATGGCATTACAAAGAGAGACATAAACCCGCATTTTCATAATAAAATGCGTGACTATCGCCTTTTATGAGTTATTTGGTTGAAAATTGGCCATTTTGAAGGAAATTAACTAAACACTCAACAAGGCAATTCCGTTGCTATGGTAGTGCATCTACGCATGCACATTGGAAAACATATACCCCAAGAAAGATAGTCCTAATTAATCAATATGATGTTTATAACAGAAATTGGTAAATAAATTCAAGTTGAAATTTTTACTTTTTATGAGGCCAAAAATGACCCATAACGCCCCAAGTCCTTTCGATACTGCATCTTTCATGTCAAGTGTAATGATGGAACGATACTAATTAAATGCAAAATTACCCTGATTTCATTGCTACTAAATTTCACACGGTATGTCCAAAGACAAAAATCTTGATGATGATTGCTTGATAGCAACCAGCTATAGCCATTCCTTATAAACCTCACTCACTGAATCTATCAATTACAATTCTGTCAAGCTTCAGTTATCGACCTGTTGTGCTAATTTTCTAAAATAACATTCATATAAAATGCAAGTTTAAGTTATCGCACTATATCACATAAAGTAATCAGCATTTGTGCCTCGAGTAGTAAAGATCCATCACAACAGTGGAGTGTATAACAAGACTGGATTCTGTGTGTTATCTGTGAGCATACGAGCCTGTCTGGTATTACACTAAACACGTATTTCCTCTAAGAGATTTGCCATTCTGCTTTAAGTGTACCCAGACATCACTTAGAACCAGTCTTGGTTTATCTTGTTATTCTGCCTAACCAGATGATTTCTCAAGAGATGAAACTAGTCTATTCTAAATTTTAATACAAGAGGCCCATAGGGCCTGTATCGCTCACCTGGATATCTAAGCAATCATGGCAAAATATTCTCCAAATGAGATCCAAGGGAATATGCCAGACCCCAAGGTCAATCCTTGTAGCATATATATATATCTGTATTCGATTTTTCATGCCTAGCAATTTTATGTATGGTTATAGGGTGGGGATCTCAACTGTTTCCAAGCTGTGACTCAGAAACTAGGTCCCTACGGTTGTGGCCAGACCCCAGGATCAATTCTAATATCATGAATGCATTTGTCTCTTTTTGCCCAGCATTTGTATATATAGTTTTGGGGTGGGGATCTCAACCGTTTCAAAGTTATGACCCTGGGGTTAAGTCTGCAAGGGTGGGGCAAACCCTGGGGTCAATTCTAATATCATGACTGCATTTGTCTCTTTATGCCCAACAATTGTATATATAGTTTTGGGGTGGGGATCTTAACCATTTCAAAGTTATGACCCAGGGGTTAAGTCTCCAAGGGTGGGGCAGTCCCCAAGGCCATCCTGGAAGCATATGTGCATTCATCTCTTTATACTCAGCAATTGTCTATATGGTTATAGGGTGGCGATCTCAACTGTTTCCAAGCTGTGACTAAGAAACTAGGTCCCTAGGGGAGTGGTCAGACCCCAGGGTCTATTCTAACATCGTGACTGCATTCGTCTCTTTATGCCCAGCTTTTATATATATAGTTTTGGGGTGGATATCTTAATAGTTTTAAAGTTATGGCCCAAGGACTATGTTTCCAAGGGTGGGGCCAGACCCTAGGGCCATCCCGGAAGCAAATGTGCATTCTTCTCTTTATACTCAGCAACTGTCTATATGGTTATATGGTGGGGATCTCAACCATTTCCAAGCAATAAACTTTTTTTGGCCCCACCCCTTAGCCCGGGGGGGGGTGATCCCCACCATTTGTACAATTTTATCCCTGCCTCCCATGAATGCTTCCGACCAAATATGATCGATATCCATGGCATAGTTCTACAGAAGAAGTCGTTTATAGAAATATAGCCAAATTGCCCCCTTTTGGCCCAGCCCTCAGCCCTGTGGGGGACCAGCCCCACCATTTGTACATTTTTGAATCCCCACCACCTAGGGATACTTCCAGTCTAATATGGTTGATATCCATCACTTAGTTCCAGAGAAGAAGTTGCTTAAAGCAATATAACCAAATAACCCTTTTTGCCCCGCCCCTCAGCCCCCTGGGGGGTCAGCCCCACCATCTGTACAATTTTGAATCCCCAACACCTAGGGATGCTTCCAGTCAAATTTAGTTAAATTCCAATCAGTGGTTAAGAAGAAGTCGTTTAAAGAAATTGTTGACAGACGGACGACGGACGCCACAGTATGGCATAAGCTCACCTTGGTCCTTCGGACCCGCTGAGCTAACAAGTCCTACGAGTCAGATCAGACACGATCCTTTGATCCTTCTATTATGCCAGAGACGATTTTGGTGATTCATTTTTAATTCTAAGTATCGACTGGCTATACCACAACATCAAGGACATCTCAACAAGATGTGTAACAAGTATAGCTGACTCTTTTACAGATCACAATCAGCCAGATGTCTAAAGCAAGAGTATAGCTGACTCTTTTATAGGTCATGGACAGCCAGATAT
Organism: Mizuhopecten yessoensis; assembly: GCF_002113885.1. Classification (NCBI taxonomy): domain Eukaryota; kingdom Metazoa; phylum Mollusca; class Bivalvia; order Pectinida; family Pectinidae; genus Mizuhopecten; species Mizuhopecten yessoensis. The sequence goes on from NW_018405678.1 coordinate 238,166, forward strand.
CTACAGCAAGAGTATAGCTGACTCTTTTACAGATCATGGACAGCCAGATATCTATAGCACGAGTATAGCTGACTCTTTTACAGATCATGGACAGCCAGATATCTATAGCATGAGTATAGCCGACTCTTTTATAGGTCATGGACAACCAGATATCTACACCACAAATATAGCTGACTCTTTTACAGATCATGGACAGCCAGATATCTATAGCACGAGTATAGCTGACTCTTTTATAGATCATGGACAACCAGATATCTACAGCACAAATATAGCTGACTCTTTTACAGATCATGGACAGCCAGATATCTATAGCATGAGTATAGCTGACTCTTTTACAGATCATGGACAGCCAGATATCTATAGGAAGAGTATAGCAGACTCTTTTATAGGTCATGGACAGCCAGATATCTATAGCAAGAGTATAGCTGACTCTTTTATACATCATGGACAGCCAGATATCTATAGCACGAGTATAGCTGACTCTTTTACAGAACATGGACAGCCAGATATCTATAGCAAGAATATAGCAGATTCTTTTATAGGTCATGGACAGCCAGATATCTATAGCATGAGTATAGCTGACTCTTTTACAGATCATGGACAGCCAGATATCTATAGCAATAGTATAGCAGACTCTTTTATAGGTCATGGACAGCCAGATATCTATATAACGAGTATAGCTGACTCTTTTACAGATCATGGACAACCAGATATCTACAGCAAGAGTATAGCCAACTCTTTAACAGGTCATGGACAGCCAGATATCTACAGCAAGAGTAAAGCTGACTGTTTTACAGCTAATGGACAGCCAGATATCTACAGCAAGAGTATAGCTGACTCTTTTATAGATCATGGACAGCCAGATATCTATAGCACGAGTATAGCTGACTCTTTTACAGATCATGGACAGCCCGATATCTAAAGCAAGAGTATAGCTGACTCTTTTACAGATCATGGACAGTCAGATACATTGTATCTACAGCAAGAGTATAGCTGACTGTTTTACTGATCATGGACAGACAGATATCTACAGCACGAGTATAGCTGACTGTTTTACAGATCATGGACAGCCAGATATCTATAGGAAGAGTATAGCAGACTCTTTTATAGGTCATGGACAGCCAGATATCTACAGCAAGAGTATAGCTGACTCTTTTACAGATCATGGACAGCCAGATATCTACAGCAAGAGTAAAGCTGACTCTTTTATAGATTATGGACAGTCAGATATTTACCATACAAGTATAGCGGACTCTTTTACAGATCATAAACAGCCAGATATCTACATATTAGTATAGCCGACTCTTTTACAAACCACGATCAGCCAGATATCTACAGCAAGAGTATAGCTGACTCTTTTACAGATTACAATCACCTAGATATCTACAGCAAGAGTAAAGCTGACTGTTTTACAGATCATGGACAGCCAGATATCTATAGCACAAGTATAGCCGACTCTTTTACAAACCACGATCAGCCAGATATCTACAGCAAGAGTATCGCTGACTCTTTTACAGATCACAATCACCTAGATATCTACAGCAAGAGTAAAGCTGACTCTTTTACCAAATCATGGACAACCAGATATCTACAGCAAGAGTATAGCGAACTCTTTTACAGATCATGGACAGCCAGATATCTACAGCAAGAGTATAGGTGACTGTTTTACAGATCATGGACAGCCAGATATCTACAGTAAGAGTATAGCTGACTGTTTTACAGATCATTGACAGCCAGATATCTATAGCACAAGTATAGCCGACTCTTTTACAAATCATGGACAGCCAGATATCTACAGCAAGATTATAGCTGACTCTTTTATAGATCATGGAAAGACAGATATCTACAGCACAAATATTGTCGACGCTTTAACCAAAACATGGACAACCAGATATCTACAGCAAGAGTATAGGTGACTGTTTTACAGATCATGGACAGCCAGATATCTACAGCAAGAGTATAGCTGACTGTTTTACAGATCATGGACAGGCAGATATCTACAGCACGAGTATAGCTGACTCTTTTACAGATCATGGACAGCCAGATATCTACAGCAAGAGAATAGCTGACTGTTTTACAGATCATGGACAGCCAGATATCTATAGCACAAGTATAGCCGACTCTTTTACAAATCATGGACAGCCAGATATCTACAGCAAGAGTATAGCGGACTCTTTTACAGATCATGGACAGTCAGATATCTACAGCATGAGTATAGCTGATTCTTTTACAGATCATGGACAGCCAGATATCTATAGCACAAATATAGACGACTCTTTTACAGATCACAATCAGCCAGATATCTACAGCAAGAGTATAGACGAATCTTTTATAGATTATGGACAGTCAGATATTTACCACATTAGTATAGCGGACTCTTTTACAGATCATAAACAGCAAGATATCTACATATTAGTATAGCTGACTCTTTTACAAACCACGATCAGCCTGATATCTACAGCAAGAGTATAGCTGACTCTTTTACAGATCACAATCACCTAGATATCTATAGCAAGAGTAAAGCTGACTCTTTTATAAGTCATGTAGAGCCTGATATCTACAGCACAAATATAGCCGACTCTTTTACCAAATCATGGACAACCAGATATCTACAGCAAGAGTATAGCTGACTCTTTTTTTAACAGATCACATTAAGCCAGATATCTATAGCAAGAGTATAGCTGACTCTTTTATAGATCATGGACAGACAGATATCTACAGCACAAATATAGCCGACTCTTTTACAAAATCATGGACAACCAGATAACGACAGTAAGAGTATAGCTGCCTCTTTTATAGATCATGGACAGCAAGATATCTATAGCAAGAGAATAGCGGCCTATTTTATAGATCATGGACAACCAGATATCTATAGCAAGAGCATAGCGGCCTATTTTATAGATCATGGACAACCAGATATCTATAGCAAGAGCATAGCGGCCTATTTTATAGATAATGGACAACAAGATATCTACAGCAAGAGTATAGCTGACTCTTTTATAGATCATGGACAGCCAGATATCTACAGCAAGAGTATAGCGGACTCTTTTACAGATCATGGACAGTCAGATATCTACAGCATGAGTATAGCTGATTCTTTTACAGATCATGGACAGCCAGATATCTATAGCACGAGTATAGCTGACTCTTTTACAGATCATGGACAGCCAGATATCTACAGCAAGAGTATAGCTGACTCTTTTATAGATCATGGACAGCAAAATATCTAAAGCAAGAGTATAGCGGCCTATTTTATAGATCATGGACAACCAGATATCTACAGCAAGAGTATAGCCGACTCTTTTATAGATCATGGACGGCCAGATATCTACAGCATGAAAACATTTTCATATCTATAGCTTGAATATCAATCATCCAACATTTTTTATTAGGCCATGGATTGTTGGATATCTTAAAACGAATATCTTCTGACTTTTTATCCAAACATGCAGATTAAGATATCTGCAGCCTAAACAATCTCCGACCATTTTACAAGACCATGAACAGCACAATTTCCCTGTTTTAATTACGAGCTTTCTGCACTAGATTTTTGCTGGAATGAGGTCACATACAGACAGCAATCTTACACAATACAGTACACACAGAGATTCCGTGTATAAAATCAATAAGGGCCTCTACTACAATGTCCCCAAGTGATTCGGTTTTAACTGTAACAGTATACTCTACAGTATACATTTAACAGGACAGCCCTTTGATTGGAAAACAATTGTAGATGCTAAAGATTGAAGCTTCAGGTGAAGCATTGGTGATGATGAATTCTGGTTTACTATTGTCATGAAAACTTGCTCAGAGCTCATTAATGCTTCAATATTAGATTCATTTCCACAATGATGTAACTCCACTTTAAATGTTACACTTATGATGGGTTAACCTGCAAAATAGTTATTCCAGATTCAAAATAATTGTATCAGGATAAACAGGGTCATCAAAATGTCCAAACATTACATATATGTCTTGGAACTCAAAGCACAACACCTTCATGTAAGCTGTAAGCATATCTAATAGAATGCACAAAATAAATACGTAGTTTAAAACCTGTTGAAGATTAATCTATGAAACTTACTGACATCAAACAGGATATTTTAACAATCTGTATATTTACATATGTAGGTGTATACAGAAATGACAGATTAACCTGTGTATTACCTACATTGATATCCTTAATATTTTTGATCATCTTCTGGTTCAATGGTGTCAACATATAGCTGTGGGTTGACTTTATATAATTAAGAATAACCTAATACAAATGCAAATCATTTCATTTTATATGCATTTTTTTCTTAATTTAAATTTTAATCTTAAGATGAGCCATATTCCTTTGTTATTAGATATACAACCTTCCCAACACCTGCACATCAGTGTCAAATTATTATAATTATTATTAACTTCACCAGACTAGGGCTCGCTACAGTATGTTGCTTTTCCCCGGGTAATATAATAGATATAAGCAGTGCAATAATGTACATATCTAAATCGGGGTAAGTATTTTCATACGTGAAGTGTATACATACATTCTTCTGTGTCATATTGTATATATGGATAAAATAAATTGTTAGCTGTTATTTTGTGCTGTAAAAAATTCAGTGTTAACAAATTTCACTTGTTGATTTTTAATTATAACATGCAATTATTCAAGGCATTTTTATTTTCTTTCTCCAAAATTACCTTTCTATCTTCAACTATGGAGTTTTGCTCATAACCACAAAACTAAGTTCTGTGGTACACCTATACAACCCTTCAGCTAATCACTTTTTTGATGGAAATAGTAAGTGAATATTTTTCAAATTTTTACTGCATTGATCATGACCTGACCCCTGGATTTGCCCAGTATTGGATAAGTATACGGTTAGGTTCAGATGTCACAGTTAGATTTGGCTGTAATATACAACGGTTCTTCCCTAACTCACAACAACAATGTTAGGGGTATTATTTCAGTTTAACTGTTAGTATTGAGTTAGTATTTATAACTGTTAAATTTGAACAACAAAGCTGTATCTGAAATGTATCTTTTCAGCACTGTTTTCATCAGTAAAATTAAATTTTTAAGTAGATGTGTTTTTCCTAATTTCGTAACTCGTACAATCAAAGTGATTACATTTTTGTTTGTTTCTAATTCCACGAATAATGAAGCTTTATGATTTTATTGAATTAATTAACAGTTAATTGCAAAGATTTTTTTTAAATGCAAAAATAAAGACTCTGAAATGAGCATATACTCTTTATACAAAATTCCAGTAGGCAGTTATAGTGTTAGAGCAAAATGCTGATTATCCAAACCTTAACCCTTTCACCACTGTACTGTAGACAATAAAGGACTCACCCAGATCAATGTATTGGAGAGTCTACTAAAGTTGCATAGGGGTGAAAGGGTTAAACTATTAACACATGGGTTGTGTCCTCCAATAAGTAGCTAGCTTCAATACTGTGTGACCAGCTATCAGAAGGACCACTTATTGGAAACATTTACCTGTCTTTGGTCGGGTTAGACTTTGACTGGCCATCAGTCTCTATAATTACAAACTCCCATCCGTAGAATGACTTGAGCAAGTCTACGGGCTCTTGACCTGTGCTACATCTGTAGACTTGCTCAAGTTCATACACAAGACAATAATCGTATAGACAGAGGACCAGTCCAGGTTCAGATAATCAGCTGTTTCTACTGTATTTCCTTACTAAACATTTTCCCTAATGTGTTTTTTTTTAGACTGACTTCCTGATAGTGCAATGATACATTACATACATACATGTACACAACAATTTAAGACAAGGTGCACAACAATCAATGACACGGTACACGACAAATCACGACAACATAGGCATTAAAATGTACCTTACAATATAACACCACATACTAACATGCAGCTGAAACAAGTGTGCTAATTCAATACATCACAAAGCCAATAGCCACAACAACCTTTGCAAAAGAACCCATAAGTGAAAGGATTCAATTACTAAGGGAGCTAACTCTCTACACACAGTATCTTCCTTTCCATTATTATCATAAGTTTGTTTTTGTTGAGGTGTTAAGTAATTAAAAACAGGATAACTAATAATTCAGGACTGGATTTTTGGTTATATTTTTTGTCAGCTAAGTAAAAACAAAAACAAAACATTAAAAAATATATACATGTGCTCAATTTTTGACAATATTGCTTATTATCTTTACAAATCAAAAAGGAAAATCATGTAAGCAAAACGAAGGTTTAAGATAAAGCTTTCTTCTGAAAACAATTTATGGACGTTCTTTTGCATAGGTTTTAAACAGAATCAAATATTGCCACAGCAAAACAAAAATCAACAAACACCAAAAAAAGTATGAAACACAAACATAATTGATGCACAAAAACAAGACTAACCTATTCCTCTCTGTGAGTTGATCGTTCATCAGAGAAAGACGTTTTGAGCTATCACCGGAGTTGCTCACCATATCGCTCATTTGTAGTTCCTTTGAACGGCAAAGACCAGGGGAGAAACATAATGATGAATCATAAAAAAATATATATTAGAAATTGGATTAATAGCTATGAAAATGAGGTCATGTGCCCAGACTGATGTCTAGTGAAAATGATGTGTTAATTTTTTTATGATAAAAAAAACAGAAATCTGATTATAGGTGAAACTACAGAGAAAGATCTATTTTTCACAGGTTACCTGATAAAATGGCGTGTGGAAGGGTCGTAATGAGACTTTGGTTTCTGCTGAGAAAGTGAAGAATGGGGAACATACATTGAAAAAGTGGTAAATATTTATCTAAGCTACAGATAGATTTAAATTCTACAAACTTAATGAAAGGAAAATCAACAGTTGTTGATTCCTAACCTAAAATTTTCAATCCTAAGATTTGTTCCAATTTTGTTTTGGTTCTTATTATCCTTGAATGCTATTTGTCGTTTTATTTACCAGGTAATTGAAACAAAATATCAATTAAATGTTCATGGTTCTGTTTTAACCCATTTAAATCTTATTATTATCTATCTTATGAAAAAGGAATTAATTTTCAATGCTTAACACCTTGAAAAAAAAAAAAAAAAAACTCAAATAAAAAATATTTTACTGAAACATTTTCAAATTTTCCTTTTCGAACAAAATCATTGATTTTTTTCCCCATAAATAAAGTTAACTAGCAACATATGCTTTGTGTAAAACTGCATGTGAATGAAAATAACCTCAACATGGCCTCATGTATGTAAAACACTATAAGCCATGACATAGCTGAGGATGATCGGGAATACAAGTAAGGGGAGGCAACCCTTCGTGGGCACAGGAGCTCAACAAAAGCTGGCAAAGTAAAAACACCAACCAAAACTTCAAAACTCAACTGAAGCAAAATAAATAATAATTATAAAAAAAAAATAGAAAATGGGTGAAAAAAAAAAGATCTGCAATATAACTTGTATGCTGAAAAGAATGAATTTAGACAAACAAATACCTATGCATTTCTATTTCTGTAATATTATAAAACATTTTTCCACTTTAAATAGTTTCTTATATTTCAAACATCTACAAAAGCATCTTGTAGCTTAAGTCATACATAATTCCACAAAATAAATGAAGCCTGAACGAATTTGATACATTACAACAAATTACAGAAATAGAAAAGCATTTTCTTTCTAGGACGAAATACTAATAAATTCATGACAAAATCAATGAAAACCCCAAATGGGATATTTCTTTTTATTGAATTTCACAGAAAGGTAGATAAGCCATACAAAAAAAAGAACATTCAGACGAACTGCCATACACTCCAGCAGACTCACTAGATAAAGAATACAAATGACCAGAGACAATTCAAACGGCCATACAGTGGAACAAATGTAGGAATAAAATGGTCACAGATGCATAAAAGACAACACTGCTGACAACATCGCAGGCAATGTATGTGTTCCTACACGACCCTAACAATGATCGAAGTGACCTGTACAACATCGCAGGCAATGTATGTGTTCCTACACGACCCTAACAATGATCGAAGTGACCTGTACAACATCGCAGGCAATGTATGTGTTCCTACACGACCCTAACAATGATCGCGGTGACCTGTACAACATAGCAGGCAATGTATGTGTTCCTACATGACCCTAACAATGATCGAGGTGACCTGTTTTTCATGCCTATCAGTATTGCTCATGTTATCGTTCGCACTTTTATCTTTAGAAGCTTTCTTACCGATTATATGTTTAACTTGCATGTTCATCATGTTTGTGTATTCAATTTTTAAACACTTAATTTTTTACTGAAATCAATACCCAAGAAATGAAATAAAGAATACCGGACATATCCTAACAAAATACAAAAATAGTCTAGTATATGAAATATTCATGATAATGATTTGGAACAAGTTTTCAAAAGAAAAATTTGATATAAATTTGAGTTTTTCTAGAATAGATTTCAATTTCAAGACTACAACCAGGAGCTTTCAATCTTAACATCAAGATGGACCTGTAAAGAGTGCTGGAGAAATTATTACAAATAGATCAAGATTTATATTTCAAAGATTTTAGTGAAAAGTGTCAAACTTTTATCACTTGGAAAAAACTTGTATTCATCTTTGATAAAGTTGTTTTATTTGTTGTATTGTGTAAATAATTTGTTTAGTCATTTTCATAAAAAATTTCAGACAATTCCTTACCAAAAGAATTGAACGTGTTGAATGTTATACTTTAAATTTATGCGATTTGTTTTTTTAGATATTGATCTTTCTTTCATGAAATTTATATATTTTTTGTTAAAAAACATGACAGAATCACATTGATACTATTTAAGTATGTATGATATCTAACATGTTTGATTATAAATGTATGTCGGAGATTACCCCTCAGTATACTGAGGTTGTTTCTGCTAGCGTCGGTATGACAGACAAAAGCAACCCACCCTACAATAAAGATAGGAATAGCAGGGAAGGAAGGAAACATCTACTGATTATATATATATACAAAGAATACAAAGTACAACATCTTCCTATAAGATATGGAAACAACTGAATGACAAAAGAGGTAAAATTTCATATGTGGTGGGGGAAAAATATATATCTATTTTGCTTTATTTCTTTACCAGATCAGAAATGTCATGGTGCAAATATAAAATAGAGTCATCTAGCCTCACTGATGATTATAGAAAGGTCAGTGCACATTAGAATGACCGCTGGCCTAAGTAGTAGTATATATGTGTTGACCGTAGCCCTACTTAGTACATACATGATGCCCTATACAGTAGATACAGGTGTGTTGATGGATACAGGTGCTCAATGATTACTGTACTTACAAGCTGGTTCTTCTCGTCGGTCAGTTGTTGTTCCTTGTGCCTACCGGATTCTACTTGTCGTTGTAACTCTACACAGAGTAAACAAACAAAATTACTAAAACAAATAATCATGTCAAACCACACATACTACAATATATATAGACTATTTGCGCACTTTAGTAATTATTAAAACTTTTACGACGGGATTTCAGTACGGTTGAACAGCTCTGATGAAACACTAGAAATTGTCAGTAAGACATGAATTCCCATGCTTCAATGCAAATTAGCTAGTGTCATTGTTCAATAATTTACATAAGTTGTAATGCTGCCCTTGACCTTAGAACAATGAAATTCAAAGTCATTTGAGGTAGTCTCAAACTGTACAGGTAATATATACATATTTTTTTTATCATTATACCATCTGTAAATTTTATGAAGTCCTAGGATAGAGCCAATGCCGAGGTGAGTAGTGGCGGAAAGGTGTGTCCTGTTGTCCTTTGCTTGGATACCAGAAGGTATGCAGGGTGATTGGAGAGTAAGGACAAATCTAAAAGGGTACATGATCAATAGCAACAAACTAGCTAGGGACTGATTTTCTTATGTTTATTGGTGTGGTCTACCGGTTTCGCCTGAACATTGTGCTTCATCAGGACAGTTTTACTACTATCTGTAAATTTTATGACAGTAGGTTTCAGGCACATCAAGTAACAATTTTCAGAAAACCAATACCATTCTATTGGACTCTAATACTCTATATGATCCGATGTCTTATAAACACATCAATTCCAGTTCTGTGTAGGGGTATTTCCTTATTTAATTCTTTACGACTTTTGGCTTCTGTATTTCTTTGTTTCTTACCTAAGATTTAAGATTGAAGTTTCTGTATACAATTACTTACCTGAGATTTGTGATTTAAGTTTCTGTATACATTTACTTACCTGAGATTTGTGATTTAAGTTTCTGTATACAATTACTTACTTGAGATTTGTGATTTAAGTTTCTGTATACAACTACTTACCTGCGATTTGTGATTTAAGTTTCTGTATACAATTACTTACCTGATATTTGTGATTTAAGTTTCTGTATACAACTACTTACCTGAGATTTCTGATTTGAGGTTCTGTATACAACTACTTACCTGATATTTGTGATTTAAGTTTCTGTATACAATTACTTACCTGAGATTTCTGATTTGAGGTTCTGTATACAACTACTTACCTGAGATTTCTGATTTGAGGTTCTGTATACAACTACTTACCTGAGATTTGTGATTTGAGGTTCTGTATTTCTGTATTTAGACTGTTAGATGCATCCCCACTGTTTGTAAGTTGTGCTGATAAATCTGTTTAAGTGATACAGAAAAAAGATGATCTAATCAAATGTTACTACATTTCAATTAATGAATTTATTGCTGAACATTACAAGTACAATTGCATCTCTATTCAGGACAGGAATACATCCTCTAATATGTCCTATTTTACATTTTATCTGAAATTGAAAAACTGATTTCTTATAAACTTTGAGTATTTTCACATTGCAAACATTTCAGATAATTTCTGCTAAGTGGCAATTATCATTGCCACAGTAAGTGAACTTTAACTCCAAACAAAGAAAATCTGGTGAAAGATTGGGAAGTTATTCTAATGCTTCAAACACATTTCATATATATATATATATCCTTGAAATTAACACCATTTACTGATAACTCTATCAGTTTTTAGTCAATCAAGTATAAACAAGAGCTGCCGAAGAACATTGATTTATCTTGTCTATTTTAAACCAAGAGAATTGAAACAAGGTAAAAAAAATGTATTTTGTTTCTGTTTTGATGACCTTGTAAATTTGACCGCTTGGAAACACCCAAGCTAAATATCAGTGTATGTAAGGGCTTCACAACACTGTTCTCGATACCCATCTAAGTGAAGTTTCATCAGAAAATGTTCAGCAAACTATAAAATACAGTCTTGACAAGCATAAAAATAAGTTGACATTTGACCCCTTGCTCTGACCTTGAGCTTTATGATATAGAACTGATACTTTGACATCATATTAAGCCTCTTCATATGAAAAATCTAAGATGAATAATCTGAAATCTTCTATAAGATTCCTCAGTTTGGTAATATGTGATATCAAGGTTTAACTTTTTACACAAACAAGGTAGGTATGAAACGTGTCACAAAGTTTCAAGACCGACTGGTCCCTTTGTCAAGCTATGACAATGGTAGAGAGTAAGTCATAGGTCGACAAAGGGACCAGTCGGTCTTGAAATGTTGTGACTTGTTTAATACATACAGGAGGCACGGTAGTCTAGTGGTAGGGCGCCGGGCTCGTGACCCGAGGGTTGTGGGTTCGAATCACGGCACAGCACCGTGTTGTATCTTTGAGCAAGATACTTTACTCCGCTTGGTCCAGTCTACTCAGCTGTAAATGAGTATGTATGTGGTTGGGAAATGCTAGAATTGTTGAATGCTAGCTGTGAGCGCCGAAATGGCAGCTCCGGATGTATGCTCCCCAAGGTGTTGAGAAAGATATTGGCTGGTTCCCAAGGCCCTATAGCCACGGATAATAATTTGTGAACCGCTTTGAGACGACCTACGAACTAGGTTGTGATAAAGCGGTATATAAAAACCTCAATTATTATTATTATTATTGTTTGTGTAAAAAGTAAAACTTTGATATCAAATAATTTGAAGTTATAGGAAGTACATTACAAATCAAAATTTCTAGTTTCCACTTACTGTCGATAGTTTCCTGCAGTTTTTGTCTGCGTATTGTGCTGGTTTTAACTTCTTCATTCTGGGGGGAACAAAATTCAAATTATAGTAAGAACATTTAGGACAGTGAAAAACAGTCGTTTTAATTATCACCTTTTCATCAAAATTTTGTACATGCTTTTTTATCCTGATTTTTGTATGATGGGTAGAGAAATGTACTGATAAGGTATACATTATATGTTATCAAAATCACAGATCGGATTTACTTTTCAATTATGGGAATATGCTGTATACAGAACAAAATTTGACAAAGGATTTTTTCCCCTTCAAATGAATTAAATTCCATGTGAAAATATTAGGATACTTCTTTTCAAACTATCTGTAATCAAAAGGAAATCCCCATATGTTGGATTTCCATATCTATTTTTTGTTTGTTAATTCCACTACCTTCTAACCATGCAAATTTTCTTCATACAAAATTCAAGTGCTGTATTAGCACACAGAATTTTATTTGAAAATCATACAATAAAGTAAGTACACAGATTATAAGTGGAAGTTATAATACAAAAAAAAAGTAATTTTAAGAAATACTTTTATTCATATTTCTTATTTGCAACATAGCAGTGAAAATTTCAAAATATCAACTCATAATCATCTTTTCACATTTGTATCTTTTAAATCAACTTTTGTTTCTAAGATTTCTTATCAAATTGGTATTGAACTTACAGAGAAACTTGACAATTTATAAATATTTGTATCACAACAAAAATCCTTTATGTCCAAAAAACAAAAAGGACACAGAGAGTGAGAGAGAAACTCATGAACTATTTTATATATATATATATATATTTTTTTTTTTAATTTTGATAAAAGCATTCACATGATAACAGACACTCAACTAAAAGTATACTTTAAAACTTGAATTAAATAAAATAGGACAATCAAGACTTGAAATCTCACATGAATGATAATTTTAATTGAAGCTGGATGCAAGGAAATATGTCTGTTTTCCATCTAATGTGTTAATGGTCTCTGGACTTTCATTTTGATATTAAGGCCAAGCTAAAAATTAAAGTTATATTTTATAATTCAATTTTGTTTACATAGACTGATCATTCAATTTTATTCTTTCAGACTGAATACCTGCCACTTTTGGACAAGAACAGGTAGTCATGTTAAATGATTTTGTCTGTCTGCGCTATTATTTAAATACTGATCATCTTGTTTTAGAGACATCACAGGAATCTTAACTTGGCCTAACCGACACCCTCAATACACACTATAGCAGCAAGGCATTTGATCTTGTCATTAAATTGCAAAAGCAGGTGACAATATAGATCAGACCAAATGTTATCCCTATTAAGAGTCTTCTGTGTCGTACTATACAATGATAATATTGTACACCAGCACACAATCATGAAATAGGAAAAGTATCATAGGCAAATAAATGATCATCTGGGCAAGGAATCAATCCGAAATAATACAGACTTATAACACAATGAACCTGTGTTTTTTCTTTACTTTTAAGAAATGAATTATTGAAAATAAAATACATTTAGTTTTCTGAATTCTATCCTAGATTTATTCAAATGGTTCTTTGAAAAATCATGACATTTTACGTATTATTTCATAAATGTAATTTGCGATAAAAAATCAAATACACAGAAAAGGTACTCATATATATTGTAGCCTCATTGTAGACCAATCCAGTCTCTTCTGTACACTGCTGATTGTTCAAACTCTGTTCATTTTCACCCAAAAAAATGTTTTTGTATAAATAGGTTACATCTTGCTTTGACTATGATGTTTTGATAGCTATGAATGTATATGTACAACTAATTATCATAACAGTGCTACTGATGTCCAAATGTACTATTTTCCATTTTATATTATTCGTACTTTAATGAAATTGAATGAAAATTCCCGAGATCCAATTCAAGAGCTGTATATAATATTATGGCTTGAATGTTACAGACTATTAAAACAATGATTCATAAAAAGCAAAATATTCATAGATTTCTAGTGGTCTCGAATACTTTGAGAATTTGTAAACATATATTTTTATAAAGGAAATTAAGTTTTAAAATGACTACAAACAGGTTTTGAACAATCACATATCTCTGGTTAGTAAATTAATTGGTATTTCTATATCAATGCTATCGTCCAGAGATCAATAACTTAACAAAAAGATCCATAATGGACAGGAGCGAAGGTCAAATCAATGACAGTATATATATAGTCTTACAGCATAACAAGCAGAGGTGTACTCTAGGTGGACAACGTAACTAGTCTATCGTAAATCATAAAATCGTATCGTAAATCAGAAAATCATATCTAGTATCGTAAATCATAAAATCATATTATATCAACAGCCATGTAAATAAACTGACAGCCACTGCAGCTGAAAATGGAGAAAAATACAGAAAAGGAAAAAGTACAAAAACAATGTAACAAGAATATCACATTTACAGTATGTATTATACTGTTTTTCTACGGAATCAATTCATTATAATTGTCCATATACTATTGTCTTAAAGAAACGAGCTAACTTGAGGAATTTCTTTTTTAAAACTTTTTTTTACATATACTGTTTAATAGTTATTTGGCTTTTTTTCTTTTTATTGTTTCCTTTGCTATTCTCAAAAATTGTTTAGCAATGTCCTACCTACTTACCAAACTCCCTAACTAAGGTATTGTAATCCTACTACAATACTCTACCACATTCAGTCCCACTAAATACCACCATCTACACAGTCAACATTAGAGATTAGCATGTAGGGTTTTGCCTCCTCAAACCTAATACCATTTCTACCTCTAAGATGGAATGCATAAGAAAAGACAACTATGATTTCCACTTTACATGAATGACAAAAAATATATTTGCAAAAAAAGTTTGATTTCATGAGCTACACTTCTTTTGATAAATTATGATCTCAGATTAGCATATTCCTAAATGATGTATGCAAGCTGTACTAGTCATGGTAATAACTTGGCTAATATGCAAAGAAAGCAAGATCAAAATACAACCAAACCTCATTATTGACAACCCAATGGTCCCATGTATTGTCTTAAAACATTTCAACTTGCATATTAATTTATCAAATATCTTCTTTATCTCAGAAATCTACTCATGGTCCCAATGACTTGTAAATAAAGCAGTTTGACTGTAAAATCAAATTACAAAAATTAACTGAATAATCAACTAAAAACAGCATACACCAAAATTAAAAGTAAGGGGAGGTTACTCCAAGCCAGACAAGGGACCGGTTTTAAGTGCAGTGCCGTGCAGGGAAAGTGTTGTGGTCTTTCCCTTACCTTCCCTTTTGTGCTGACAAAGTATTAGTATATACACACTTAGGGGCTAACATGATCCCAGTCAAGTAAAGCCTCCAGTCGACACAGACCATATCGCTATAGAGACAGGAAAAAAACGTCAAAATTTACAATTATCAACCTGTCCAAAGTTTTCATTATGATCAGTCGACCTAGACCATAGGACAATAAACATATTTATACGATAAAAGTTTGAATATCAGATCCTCAATTTTTGTGGTTTCATCGTTAACAAGCTTAATGTGTAATTAAAATTATACCATATATGTATCGTTTTATATCATTTAAAATGAAAATTGATATAAATTGTATCTTTTTGATTCTTTAAACAAATCACAATAAGATATTTTCCAACATGTTTTCAAGCATATTTATTGATTTTTCCTCTCTACTTTTTGTATACACTGTGATATTGACAGTTTGACAAAATATTATCATAAATCATACTATATAACTCCAATAACTGGGAGAGGGTGAAATTACTTATGCACCAAGTACTTATATGGTATAATTTTGATGAAAAAACATATTTGTTAACGCCCTAAAAGAAGGAGCTTTGATTTGACAGAGATCATCACAGTAACATTAGGTTGTGGTGAGGAATGATGGCGAAATAAAAAGTGGACCCATCAAACCAACTCATTATGTATCATAAATCAGCTGGAAATCATCACCGCCTGTAGCACTTGCATTTTTTTTTTATACCATCAGTCAAATTTGAGAAGTGTATGTCACAGAACTTAAGTTTTCCATAAAATAGGTCAGAAAATTTCATTTTCCTAAATTTTTATCGAAGTGAAAATGATTCCAAGCTGATTTCATACAAATTCAACATCAATTCATAATCAAGAAAACAAAAAACAAAAAACCACACCAGCTGATCCAAACTTATCTCCAATTTTCCAGGAATAAAACATTTAAGTAATACAATAAATGGAAAAGAACCATCCGTGTTGACTAGCAGTAGTTTTTAATATTTCCCCCAAGAAACCTTAATACAATTCCATCAAGCAACATTTCCAACACATTAATTAGGTGATATGCTATATTCATCTTTACAATAAGGCTACATCCAATTTTTTTTTTTCCCAATTATCATAGGATTATAGCATTACTTATTTATGTTTAGTCTAGGTTAAAAATAGGTTCATTCAAACTTCATTTTTTTTTTTTATTCAACAACAAAAATAACACCTATGATAACTCCAGTTTATACAACTTTTGTATGATTAGATCACGATGCTCATGCATTTATATTATTTCCTTTACCTCATTCACCCCTCAAAATTTCGTAATGAACTATTCCAATCGTTGTATTGGAAGAGTTCAAATGTGCCTTCAGGGGTGGATGGGTTAAACATTGCAATGATTATTGAGCGAAATCAATTATACTATATTAATGTGCAATTACATCAATTTCATTTGTGCAAACTCAGATAGCTGTAAGGCTTAAAAGCAAACAAAACACTGAACTAATTATGGCAAAATAAAAATCTACATTAAATATATATAAAATTAATTAACTGGACATAATTCTAAATCTAAAACTTTACATTTCAATGTAAGCAAAGCAAAACAGTCTGGTCATGGATGTAACGGTCAGGAAAAAAATCAATTATGAAGGAGAGATTGGAAGGAATGCAAGACAGCAAAGAGAAAGGGCAGACAACCTCAAAAGGGAGATAACTCTGTGTGATTTTCACAAACACCCTCAGAGACATGTTATCATAATTGTGACTACAAGAACACCCTAAGTCAAGTGATTTGGCTAGGTCTCCTAGCATAGATACCTGTGAGAAATACTTATAGTTCCTCTGAAAACATTCAATTTCACATAAAATATAACAACTTATATTTCAAACATCTACAGGAGAAAAAATCTGAGCTTGTGTTTCCAAACTGACCTACAAATATTTAATATTGAACAAAAAAAATACAGTATAAAATAAATGAAAATTCTAAGTTACTTTAATGAACATATTTAATTAAACATATTTGCATTCTATGAATATATTTAATATGCATTATAATTTTTCAAAAGTGAAGAACAGATTCCAGTCTTGCCTTTTTTCATAACCCCTTTCAATAAATTTCTGTCTTACTAGAGGTGATATAAAACAAGAGTAAGCAGAGTATGCAAAGCAATAACAAATCAAAACAAGACAAACGTCAAGCCAGACCTCAATACTGTCATAAATCTGACCTTGGGGTCAAACTCAGAAGTCAACCAATCAAATGAGGCATTCATTAATTTAAGAATCAATTGCCAAATTCCATTGGCTGACCGTTCAATACAGAAAATGTATTACTCGGAATACATTCTTTCTTCTTACTAATAATTCTGGATATTCCTTTATTGACTTAGTAAATTGTTAAAAAAAATACGGACCGGTTTTCATGGATTTAGCTAGATAATACAGGAGATCTCAAAATTAATTCATACTTATGTATAGATACCTGTATGACACCTGTGTAACACTTATGTATAAACTTGTTTAAGTTAATACACATTATGTTTAAGTAAATACACATACCTTTGTATATAGGGACAAATAAGGTTATATCTCTCACCATATATACACAGACAGACAACATTTGACGACACTTGTATATATAGCAGACAGGAGAGAATAAAGGTCAGTACATCTACACTCCTACTCACCAGTTCACTGAGCTTGTTCTGAAGTTCTTTCACTTCACGGTTACGCGAGGAGAGTGTGTCTTCAAGCTCTGCAACCTTAGACGACTTCTCCTCTAGTTCTATGCTTACTTGGCTGGTCTGCAGGAGAGAGAATATCTGACATTGTAAAATACATGCACTCTGTGTTCTAATTAAAAACTAGTTGCCTGCTAATAATCAACTTTGAACTGGCAACTTTTCAAAATATATTACCATTATTGCATGTGTACATTCAACCAGCTGTTTTTTTTTCCAATTCCGCCACTGGTTTCAAAACTTTGGAAGAACACTGCAAACCATGTCTTGTTATGTATGTACCAGAAATGTTCCTATTTGAAAAATGGTTCCAGCTTGTACCGGTCCTAGGGTGGTGGCTATGTATTACGGGTCGAACTGATTACAGACATGGTGTGGTGACACTACAACAGGGGGTGATGACTATCAAGCATTAGACTTTGTGAGTATAGATATGCTCCGACTGCCGATAACGACCAGAGAATAGTCCACGTTTACCCATTTATTGGACGACAAAATCACATATTGCCTTTGTACCGTGAAGTCACAATCATTGACATCATTACTGGTACTAGTGAAGATATCTCGTTTTTCTTCATCTTAAGTGAGTATACCACTTTTGTCATTCTGATAATTTTTGAATATTTCATTAGTGAAAATGTCATAAAACTATTTTCAATATAAAATCTTTCATAATGTCATAAGTAAATCTGACATGCTAAAATAGACAATGGGTATATAAAACATTAAGCCTAAAATTATACACATAGAAACTAAAAAAATATTTTCATATTTCATGTTTAACCCACTTAAAATTTAATTATGTCCTCCTTTTTATTTTTTTTTCAATTTCAGAGAAATCATATATATATCTTTCATTTAATGTGAATTTTGAATATCTAAATTTTGATTACTCAAAACAGGTTATTTACATAAATGTTATCTTTATTTCCACTAATGAATTTGGGATTGTATCAGATACATACGTTTTGTATTGTATGACACTGAGTAAGATAAAAAAAATACAAGAATTTTTAGTTAGCGTCGCATATTTAAAACAATAAACATTAGCACTACATAGCACTGTAGTGCTATTCTTGCGAAAAGAAGGAAGGAAATCAATACTCGACAGCGGTAATGAGTTTATAGGTCAATGCTTGCTATACACTAGGATGTTACTGGGCCCACAGTCATATATGTTACCATGTACATTCTGAACAGGGAAATGTAGGAACCATACTTACAATGACAATGTCATGTCCAAAGTTTTCATTTAAACGATAGATAAAGGTAAAATATATACATGTAATTTATGATTGATATTATTGTACCTGGTAATATGATGTAAAAGGAAAATCAAAAATATTTCAAATTAATTTTATTTTTAAAATACTTCACCCGGTCATCAATAGAACATGCAAAATATACCTTGGCCCCTTCCTCAAGTCTTGAGGACTCATAACCTTTGACCTTGTTTTCAGCCTGAGAAAACTTGTGTGTGAGTTCCTCTATCTGGTCCAGGAAGACAACATTCTGGTCCTCTGTTTCGGTCAGTCTCTCTGACTTGTCCTTCAGCAGGGCCTGTGTGTGGGAGAAGTAGGATACAATACCAGAAGGAATGGATTTGTGCGACTCAGAATCATGTATAACGATAAATAACAGAATGCTACACCTGTGACATGTCCTGTGCGCTGAGTAATTTGAGAAAGTTTAAAAAATTGCAGAATATTCCAAATTTTGGTTAATGGACGAGATGCACACATCTGATATTTTCTGTTTTTAAAAAAAAAAAACTATAAATATACCCAAACCCATGAAGATAAATAGAAATAAGAGCACACATTGTCTTTAATGCATGTTCAGCTATAAATATGATTTTTTTTTTTACTCTAGACCTCCAGTAACATAAGTAACAAATATAATTTGTGTATGAACCTTAAAACCAAACAGCTCCTGTTCAAATTTGTCTGCCCTTTCCTTCTCCCGTCGCAGAGCCTTCTCCAGGTTCTTCAGCTTGGCTTCCTCTTCTTCTGTCCTGGACTGGGTAAGTTGTAAGTCAAAAATTAATGATAAAGTACACTTGCATTTCCCCAACTTACATGTATGCATTTAACCTGTTTCTACACATTCTTTAAAGTAAAAGTTGAAGTTTTATAATTCATTTCTAATTTCCTTTTCATGGTTTTGTCCAATATGTGGTAGTTTGCACTGAAGTAAGGATAGTGAATTGTACATTATTTTTTAATTACTACTCGAAAAAATCCTTTGATAACTGTAGGGTTTTTACGGTGTTCTTTTGGGAATTGCCACTTTCTTCCCTTGGAAAATAATTGATGGCACTGTTAGAAGAGGAATATCTAAATCTCCATAGAATGGAGCCGAATTTCAACCAAAATTTACGGGCGATAAAGCCCTGAAAAACCCCTGTTACCTCTAAATCATCTTTGGTTATGGATTCCTCTTCTATCTGGAACTGAAGGTCCTCTACTTTCCTGTAATACAAAACATATTATCAAGTGGACATATTCCTCCACAGTTCTCCTGTAACATCCTTCTGGAGAGGACCATCCTAAGAGGCTATAAATTGTATTTCATCAATACGGATTGTCGTTTGCTTTCATGAAATTTCTGCAGAACAAATCCGCAAGAAATCATGTTGAAAGTCAATTTTGTTAACCAACTGTTGAAATGATAATACGTGTGCATGTTATTTGTTTTTCTCTAACGTTCATTAAGGGAAAACCCACAGGTTATGTCATAGACGATCTTAGCCAGAAACATTCAAACAGTTTGTTCTTTGATTAAATTTACAATTATGAAGGAAAAACACAACAAATTTTGTGCAGACCCATTCTTTGATATTTATGAGATGTGATTGGTAATCTACAACATATTTTCCTATTGGTTTTAACAAATAACAGTATTTCTTGAACCTCTTCTCATCCTCCAGTTTACAGAGAATTTCTGCCTTCTCCTTCTCCAGCTGTTGTATATGGCTCCTTAACTTGACTACAGCATCGTCTGTATCCTCCTTAAGACGCTCGCTCTGAACACGCATGGTTGTGAGTTCGCCCTCCGCCTGGTCACAACATAAAATGAGGCAGAATATGATGGGCAGTCCAACAGGCAGGTATCGGTAATTATGCATTCTGGATACCCTTTACAAAATTTCAACAATTTCTTACAACAACTTTAAAATTTCTAAATGGTTTAGACTTTTCTTGACTTCACTAAATGCTGCCTACAATATTCCATGGATTTTTCATGAAAAATATTCACATTTCATTTTCGTATAAATTACACAGAATTATAAAATCATCATCACTACCACACAACAGGGGAGATAACTCACCTCGTCTACATGGGCTGCAGCACGAGCGACCTCGGCCCTCTCTAGGTCTCTCTCCCTAAGCAGCTGTTCTATGTGTTCCTCCTTCTCCTTTAAAGCTTTCTGTGAGTGACATCAAACACGTATAAATATATATGGTCATTGGAAACTGGACACAGGCAATTTACTGTAGATAGTGGCCGCCATTCTCTTATACAGTGTTCAACAGTGGGTAAAAATGTCTACCAGTACTGGACTGGGAAAATAACAATTCTAAAAGGCTAAAAGTTCTTCTTATTTTTGATACAGCATAAGGACCTTGTTAAGGTAATATGTAAAACCTGAAGTAATTTACATTTGATTTTTAACAAACTTTATTATCGAAAATTATGATGCAGTGTTAAATTTCCAGACTTTCCAAGAAGGACGTCTGTGTGACAGAAATTTCACCAATAATGTTTAGATTTAAATGAGGAAAAAAAACATTGATTAAAGAATTAGTTCCCTGTCCTTAATAAACCTAGATTAATTATGTTACTTCTGGTTAGGAAACATAAACCAATCAGCTAAGCACTGCTATACACAGCTAGACATTCCAAAGTAATGAACATTACACACTATATATTGGTTCCTTCTACTGGCAGACACCAAACATGAGGTTAACATCACGTATTATTAATTACAACATGGATACCCTTGGTTTATTTAAAGGGCAAAAAAGTGCTGTAATTAATTATCATTAACATCAGATTATTGTTTATAATTAACCAACATTTAACCCTTTCACCCCTATGTAACTTTAGTAGACTCTACCATGCATTGATCTGGATGAGACCATTTTGGTCTACAGAGGTGAAAGGGTTAACACATACGACATATTATAAGTACACGATATCCTCTTCTATAATACTGTACAACAGGTAGTCAGTACAAAATATCCTGAACTATAATACATGTTCTGTTTTATTGGTTTAACGAGGGAGCTGTTTATTTTTTTTTATTCACTGCCAAAAAATATTATATAATTTGGCAGTAACAATATAAACCCATTAGTTAGTAGAAATTTGATTTGAAGGTTTTAAACTGCTGATTTCCGTCTACAGCGAAATCAAATAACCATGAAAATGACAACATTATGTACAGTATTATACGTGGCAGGTTCACATCCACACATGACATACTATGACATGTACACAGACTTTATCATACTAAACAATTATATACAATGACATGTACAGACTTTCTATCATGTTATATAATTAGATAATGACATACAAGGACATTTACCCTGTACATTTCAAAGACATGAATACACAGAGGACCTAAAATACAGGTGACACACTAGTAAAATTATCGCACCCAAAACGCAAAAGATATTAGAGTTAAATTACAGGGTCGAAAACACCCCCTACAGTTTAGTCTAATGTTAGTAAAATAATAGGACCCAAAACACAAAGGACACCCTGGTAGAACTACAGATCCAAAATACACAAGAAACCCTCATTAAACTACGGATTATTCGAAGATCCAAAATTCACAAGACACCTTGGAAGTAAATCAATTGGTTTTATCAATCAACACATGCATTTGCATTGGTATATCATTGCGGAGGACTCAATGACACGTCTGGTCATTGCTATGTATCTTATAGGTATTATTACTGACTATTTCGGGATCAACTTTTATAAAGGTTAGGTCTAGCAGTCTAGTTTAAGTATATGCAGCGAAACGTTGTTATACAGTCAGCTTTTATAAAGCAAAATATTGGCATTATAAAGAGGTTTGGCAATATAATGAAAAGTATGTGAATAGAAATGGTTAATTAAAAGGAGAAAGGGCCCTTAAAATATCTTCGTGATAACCAGGGTGACAGATGAATAGAGGGGCGTTATATCGAGTTTTTACTGTTTGTGTCGGGGCGGATTGCCTCGAAAATTTGACAAATTCCTTTTTCTGCACTGTCGTTATTACTTAATATTTGATTATGTGTCTATAATACATATCCAACCAACATTTGTTTGTTCAGATCCAGTGCCCATATTGGATCATACTGTCGTTATTACTTATGTCATGAGACCTATTTGTTTTAAAACATGGTGACTTATTCTTTTGAATAATCTACAACATCACACAGACAGTACACCTGGACATTCAGAACACACTCATATTTCCTCCTTGTCTTCTAGCTAAAGTCGATACCACTTAATAATGTGATACAAATGTACTATAATTTATGTCACGATAATCATAATGATGTTCAAGCATGTTTTTTGGTGGTTTTTTTTAATCGAGAAGGTGCTGAAGCCCTTATTGTTGTTCAAATTTAAGCATCTGTACAGTAAATAAGGAAATGAAGTTTTGTTCTGCTGGAAGAAAAATTGAAAGTTGGATCTAAATGGGTCAGTACAACCATACACGAACAATTTCAAAGGAATGTTTAACAAATCATCCTCGCCAAGAATTTTGTAATTTTACTTCATTTTCAGAATTCAAATTAAATGCTGGACTGAACTTCTACTGCGGAGATATCAACCACTACAGTTATGCACATGCTTTGATACATATATACCAACACATTTTGAATGTGAACCATTTGAACAAATGCACGAAAGAAACCTTTTTTTATTTTTTTTTCAATATTTACCATCCCATTAATTACACACAATGTACAAAGGGTATACACTTCATACCACAGACATCTACAGTGGGCCGACATAACATGCAAGTACAATATTTGATAAACAGATGTAGCTCCCCGGAGCTGGACCACGTGTCAGACTCACCTGTAGGGCCGTAGTGGTGGCGGAGAGGTTAAGGGTGCTGGGTCGCTGGCTGTTTTTGGCCTGTGTTAATACCAGAGACTTCCCATCAGACACCAATCATTAGTAGCAGTGGCATTAACTCATTCACCCCTACATATCTAAACTGGACTTGCCCAGTCATTGATTTGGTAAGGTTCAAATGTGACTTTAGGGGTGAATGGGTTAATAGAGGTGGCAGAGGGCAGGTCAAAAATAACAATATTATCTCCCCTTGATTGTTTTCATCTCAATTGATTTTTTATATTGTTATACATCATTGAAAATTTTAGAATATTATTTTCCTTGATTGTTGAAAAGCTTTTTTTTTATATTCAAATAATGTTTCAATTCAATATATAATTTTACTTCGTTTATTCTACATACGGTATGCATGAACATTTGAAAAGTTTATTCCGTTAGCTGTACTCTTGATTTGGTGCATGTAACTATTTCCGAAAAATATTTGATCACTTAATTAGTTATATAAATATTTTATTATTTTGTACACTGCAAGCTGTACTCGTGAATTGTTGCTTTGAACGATTTCTAAAAACCTTCACTATGATATATAAAGGTATCTTTTGTTTGTACTATGACCCTTAAAGTTATACTTTTTTTATTCGTTCATCTATAAATTGTAAGTTTCTCATAAGATTGCTTAAGTCAATGGAAAACGATTATTAAAATAAGGGCGAACTCTAAAACCTTCATATTTTAACCATTTTAGGTTCTCAGATACTGATTTCTTTGTTACTTAGCCTTCCCTACCTCCCTCCCCCATTCCAAACTATACATTTCATAACTTCCTCCATAATAATTACTTTCAAACTTTAATAGGTGACTATTTAAATTTAAATTTTATTGCATTCATGCATACAGGTTGGATTAACAAATGAATATATCATAGTGAATATATAATTCTGAAGTGCAAAAAGAGAGGTAGCAAACAATATGTTAAGCAAGTTATTTAATAGTTAATACTTAACTGACATTTAGGGTCCCTCAACTATCAAAGCAACAGATCTAGAACTAAACTATATTGTCGATCTCATATAATATAGTGCAAAGCTATGAGAAAAATATTTCAGTTTACCCTTCTATTTCATTTTTCTTTTTTTATTATCAAATTTTTACCAATCCAATCAAACTTGACTAAGTTGTGTTCAGATTAAAGTTCATCATACTCAAAATAATGTGTACCAAGTTCACTAGCAAGGAAGAGTTTTCCTAAGTTCATTTTACGGGTGCTTGAAATAATGTGGCTGACATTTTTTAACTTTTGTTAAGAAATGTTTACATTTATTTATATACGACTACGATATTGATATTTTACTGCAGCCTCTACCACCAAACTTGAGTGTTGTTACAAACACAGAAACACATGATTAACATCAGTTTGTGAAATGAAGGAATTAAGAACAGTATTACTCCACACAACCTGTAAACATGTTAGACGTTCAGATTTATCATATTCTGTATCACCTAAACGTTTTAACGACAGAATTAAATATTCCTCAATCTATCACTGATAAAACTGATCTGTATAATTCTGTAATACCAATCAAATTTTGTTTTTATGAAACTAAGATTACACATATAATATTGTTGTTTAGAAATAAGATGAGCTAGAACAATACAAATTATATTAGACAGTTTATTAATTAGAATTACATATTATTGCTCGCAAAGAATAAATAAAATCAGAATGATCAAAACTCTATTTAGTTCCTTCAGTATTTTGAAACCTAAATATTGTACATGTAACAGGATTTAACAATCAGATGCATTTTGTCGACATCACTTTAATCAGAATTTCTGTCAATGTCAACAGAACATTTTATGTTAAGCTTATTCAAAATTATTTTGTGCTAAAAATCAATAAAACCATAAATCATGTAAACCTTTAAGAAAAATAATCGCAAAAAAAATATGCAAATCAATGAAATGTCAGCCTTAAAAATTCAGCCAATAAAAACATAACACTGATTTTATAACAGAGCTATTCTTTTGGCATGCTTCATCGCCTGAGGTATGATTATAACTCATATAAAGATAACAATACTGCATCTTAAAGAAAATAAATAGTCATTACATCTGAGGATAAAGAAATTTTATCCATCTATTAGCATGTTAAATTTTGAGTTCTTTGAATTAAGGTTATGACTTGATTTGACATTTACACACATGCAAACTTAACTTGGCCTTCATCGTTGTCCTACAGACAACATAATTATGCAAACATATTATTAAGTAACACAGTTAAAAAATAGAAAGATGCAGAAAGTTGTAATAAGCTTTTTAAGTGGAACTGTTCAATTTTCCAAAACGAGTAACTATATAAATAATATACAATTGACTTTTGGATCCGGTTGTCCAAAGCTTTGTTACTTTGAAGAGTAATTCAATCACATTTTTCAAATGAAATTTTCAATTTTTTATTAATATTTCATATTTTTTTTCTTCAGTTGATTGATATAAATTCATGTACACCTGTGGTCTGACTTTTGAACTGGATTTCATTTTATGGAAGAGGTGCTTCACGAAACATTTTGCATGAACTTTTCATTAAGCTAAGTATATAACTGGCTTTGACCAACCAAACCCAGATATACTTATACCTATATCATGTAACATCAAGTGGGCCTGAAGAACCTGAATAAGGCTGCAGGAAGGCCTTAAGCAGCCAGTCCTGTGCGTTTGTTGGTATACATCTACATGTATATAATACAACACAGCTACAAGTCAGGGTTGTCTGTTACCTCAATCTTAAGACAATTTTAAAAACGTGAAGAATTCTAAAAAAAAAAATCTAAAAAATCTGGGATCAATCCTTTTATAAGACAATTTAACTCATTTACCCCCGAAGACACATTTAAACTCTTCCAATTCAAAGTTTGGAATAATTCGTTATGAAATTCAGGGGTGAATGAGTTAATAGAAACTTGACCTTTATAGTCCTGTGATACTGAAAGTAGTCCAGCTACAGTATACTAAGAGAAATTTTCGCTGCAGGATGAATTTATCATTACATTGAATATAAGGTAATAACAGCTCAATAAACATTGTAATTAAATGTGAAGGGCGAAATTTTAATTGGCAAAAATTGATTTCATGAGCGAAGGTTTGACCAGGCAAAAATTTCTCTGTACACAGTCTACTGCTATATACATGTATATATGTGGCTTTAGGATTTGAACAGTTCCATTGTCATCTATATGTAATATATAAGAATGAGATTACGAGATTACAAAGTGGTGAGGATTACAGAATGAGTGAAGCGTGGAGGAAGCATTCAGGCCAAAACGTAAACACCATGCACACCGCATGTTTTGTACGGATACATATATTCATGGTACGTCAGAATTCCCAAAAATTTTCTATGTCATCAACGATACCCTAAAAACATCTCTGTATATTATATCCATGCATAAAAACAAATCAGCGAAACTGATTTAAAATTGCGTTCAATCATGATCATCTAGATGCTCTGAGCTGTTACTCAATGTCTGGAATCTACTGAGTTATATATATATAAATATAAAAGCTCTGCATGAGAAAAATACCAAATCCAGCAAAAAACACACAAAGCTACACAATTCACACGTAGTGCTAGCTGTTTATGAGCAGCAACTGTGAGCCCCACTCTCTGATGGGGAGCCTGACAATGCATCGGCATATGAATCACTTTCTGGTCCCGAAATCCCAGGATGACGGCTTCATTGATTAAATAGAACACAGCTCCATATTGTTGACATCACTAACTTGGTGTATAGAGGCGATTCATTTTTACAGCAGCAAGACTTCTATCACTGTTTCTAGTGTCTAGGAATTATAATAGATGTTGTGAACAGGGATGATCTTCTAATGGATTTGTCATTGAACTGATTTTAAGGAGGTCTAAGGTTAGGGGTGGGGCTGCCGGGTTCGATGAGCGGTGTTGTTGATGTCAGAGAAGATATATTTCGATTCCTAATATTAAATCCAATATTATCTTGTGTTGTACCACACATTATATGACAAAGCAGGAGAAAATCTGATGTTTTAAAATAAACTCAAGCATTACCTTTTAACACCTAGTGTTTATTTTCTATTTGATATCAATATGTGAAGCTGACAACACCAGTCAACAAGATCTCATTTCAACAAGATCTAATGTCAACAACAAGATCTAATGTCAACAAGATCTAATGCCATCAAGATCTCTTCATTTCCTATATGAAACTTTTAATACAAACCTTTGATGCACTTAGAGACCAAAGGATTATTTTAGTTTCATTATATAATTGCCAGCGTAAAGTATAACCAAAAGGAATGTTTCCGAAAGATTTTTTGTTTGTTTTATATACAATATGCCAATGGAAATTTACAATGTACATGGATAATCCCGGAGGAGGCCATATGCATGGGGCCATTTAATTTTACATACAAGGGCCCCTCTTAATTTTTGATATTGACAAAAAATTGCTGAAATGGCCCACTGCTCTCAAATTCCAGAATTTTCCCTGATGTACTATATGACAAAGCTAAAACAAGGTTTATTAAAACTACCATAACACATGACTCCTTCTCGGGTAAGTAGCTCATGATGACAATGTGAAAAGCTGGATTTGTTATCATTTCTGTAAGCCACCTAGACACTAAGGTCTGTGCAGGCATGTATAAAGGCATTCCAGTGAACATTGTTAACATTTTATTTCTATCTGTGTATCTCCCCTCACATGAGTATGTTGATGTATACTACAGTGAGATTTATACCTGCCTACTTTCTATGTACACAATACACCTATGTAAGGTGTGTTATTGTGGACCTGCTCAATGACGGTTTAGATGCCATCTCTATTAGCACTCATCCATCCAGAGCTTTTACATACTGTATGTTTATGACATTGGTAAGGATATAGAAAATCCTGATAAAGATACGACGCTTCTCTTGTACATTACATCTACTTGGGTGATCTAGAAATACCTAACATAACATAACATATCATAGACTGGACTTCAAAAACGTTCATGGACACCTTTAAACTTCATGACTGAGTTTTAGATGGCTTGCATGGGGGATAATATTTTTCATATTTTTTACTCTAGTTTTTTATTTTTATTTTTTATTTTCAAAAACAGTGTTTACAAGTGTTTTGTTGAGAGATTTGATAACTCGATCATTCAAACAATAGTTATATCATAACATTTATTTTTCCATATGAAATCATTACCAATAATAAATAAAAAAAATTCTGCTTCTTACACAATTCTTCTATCACTACTTATGTTTTCTTATAAATATCCAAGTTATTAACCCGTAGGC
Source organism: Mizuhopecten yessoensis (assembly GCF_002113885.1). NCBI lineage: Eukaryota > Metazoa > Mollusca > Bivalvia > Pectinida > Pectinidae > Mizuhopecten > Mizuhopecten yessoensis. The sequence goes on from NW_018405678.1 coordinate 267,603, forward strand.
TGAAGAATGCTCGACATAGGTCTGATGAGGACCAGGTACGTGATTTTGAGGAAAGGTGACCCTTGAGTGTACAGTCAGGTATATATATACCTGTGGGAAGATGTTAAAGCAGACAAGGTGTCAGGGAGCTGTTTTTTAAATACTACCTATGGTCGCTTCTTGCTTCATCATACATATATAGGTACCTTGAAGGGGTGCATCACCTTCACATCTCACAAGTTTTGCATTCTATTTCTCACACTATCTATGAATGAAATCGTTTAGAACTGTTTTGCCTGTACAAACTTCATGAAAATAAACTGATAATGTAAGACCAAGGAAAGATTATGTTGTGTTTCTGGTAACCTTACCTACCCTATATTAGTGCATATCCTCAATTTTTTCAGTCGATTTTTCAATAAATTTACAGGAAATACACTTATTTCTTGTTTGGCGTAACTACTGTGCTTGTTTGTGTATAGCCAATGAAATATTATTGATGGAGCAGTACTAAAAAAATCTGCTGAAATTTTTTAAACATCACCGAGATATTTTTCATTATAAATTCACTAAATGACTTCAACTTCTGCAACAGTAATAGCAATAGTATTCAAGTTTTCCTGGCTAAACACAACACCCAAACCAGGTGTCCATGAACACAGCACAGTATAATCAGAAACCTGACATTTTCAATTTCTACAGATCTTTGCCATAAAATATCAAATTTGACATGTGTGCTACCTTTGTATGGGATTTTACCCTATAGAAATGTATAACATGCTGTGCCCTTGTAAATTGTTGCCAGCAGAAGTGCTAGTACAGTAGCTGCTTTCTTACCGTGGATCACTCTCTTTATACGTGTGTATATGTTTACCAGTAATTATATATGTAGGGTTCAGCCACATCATATGCTACTCTATTATCTGGAGGTAAAACACCATTTTTTTCATTCTTCATTCTATGATATACATTATAATAAACTGATAAGATCATTCATACATTTAAAGTGTTGTGTTTATCTTCAGCATAAGTACAAGTTTAAATCTTTTAAATTTATGAAAAAAAAAAAAAAAAAAGTTCGAAATATAGGCTAATCATTACAACTCCACCAAAATATATTGTGACAGGAATTTGGCACGAAAACAGGTTTCCCTTGAATGTAAAAATAAAGACAGCTTTTTTTCCATACAGTGATCAAGTTTCGATCAACACCTTTGAAAATTGTTTTTTGTTTGTATATTTAACACACCGTTATTGAGTTTCCAATGATCCAGTTACCAATATATGCTTAAATGATCAACTAGAAACACTTGTAGCGAACTGTAACGAAAATATAAACCTGATTACTGGGAAGATAACAACCCTGCTTACACAGATAGGACGGGTATACACATGGGTATACACATCGCTGACATTCTTAACCAATACTATCCACGTGGCCAATTTCTTTCAACAAGTTAACATATAAATTTAAATAAGTTTTCCCCGTGACTGGTTGTGTAAAGATAATATTAACTGGCTGGTGGGCATCTCATGATTATACACTTAATCAGCTGGGCACTATAATATGTTGTGTATAAATATAAGGCAGCAAAATTAAACAGGCCTGGCTGAATTCTGTCCCCCCTCAGAGCAAAAAAACTATAGCATATATATATTATACGACTAACCAACTTAACGCCTGAAAAATGTTCTAGGTAATTTTCAGAATATCAAAATATTTTTGCTCATAAGCAGAATATTTAATATTTTTGTGTTTTTTGTTTGGATACATGGAAGTCCCCTTAAACCACATCTTTAATTTCATTTGATAACATACATAAAATTATTCACAAAATAATTGACTGGTCGTTTTTCTTTATTTTTGAACTATTTAAAGTTAAGCTAACAAGTCTTAGCCGACATGAAGCAGAGATTCAACACCCAAGTACTGTACTGCATTTAAATGTTTATCGTGAGATCAGATTAGGGATAGAGACAGGTTTATGTAGTAATCAGGATATCCTGGCCAGATGAAATGTTTACTTAGCAGGCAGAATTAGCTTACTGACTTTAATTCAAGATAACCAGGAATCAGGCAGTACGTAACAAATTACGAAAAACTAACATGTAATATACCTGCTAATTGAAACCATTTAGTAAATCTTATGAAATACTTTAATCTATTTTACTTTAAGAAGATTATAAGGAGCTCTAGCTTGTGGTAAAATTGAAGGTAGTTTTCTCATGACTACCTCACAAATACCTAAATTTTTCATTCACAGAAAAAAAAAATGTTGCGACATTTTATTTCGGTAGTACATGTACTACAATTCTGACCTAACTGCAGAACATATGAATTCAATTTTTAAACATTTGTCTTTGCCTTTTAACTTATCATTCCGTGTATTCTACCGGTTTCAATTTGTACTATATGCCATTCCCCAGTGTTCATATATATATATATATATATATGTACCAGTGCTGTGTGTAGTACAGCTCTGTGGGTTACTTTGTCTAGACATTACTTACTGTCCAGTACAAACAACACTGTGACATATATAAGCCAACGTCTACAGCCATACATGATGGCAACGCCACTTATAAATGGTATTGATATCGGGCATCCGATCAATCAAGTGAAACATACATGCGTCAGATTTCACACTTAATCTGACCGTAAGAATTTTAATACCCTACAGATGTACATTTTTATTTGACCAAGTGTAATAATCTGGCACAGAACCTGTGGTAGTAAACCCGAACTGTTTCCTGTTACGATCAATAGGATTCTATATACAATCTCAGGTCACTCGTACTCGTCCAGACTCCCCTACCCTTGAAGGAGACTTCCAAGCACAGACAAGACTGTACCAGTGATGTATATGATGTCTATATTAAAAGTGACGCAACCCTTTCAGTACCAGACCTATTGTTCATTTGTACACTAGCAACAGCACTAGGGGCACTGGTATATGATCCATTCCACAATCAAAAGCACCGAATAAATAGCTAGCAAGCTAAGTCTGTCCACAGCTGACAAAGGCGAAAAGGTAGGGTCTGCCAACAACACCAATCATATGAAAGAATTACATGCAGAAGTAAGGATACTGTGGTGGTTTTATTGGTCTGTAGTGGATATAGCAGGTGTTCAGATGAACACAACCGTTTGTCTGGCGTTGAAGTAAATAACAACGCTTGATACTGTTCCAAACCTCCAGACATAATTACATTGCTGACATTTTGTATGTCTGATAAATAACAAATTCTGAGAACTACATTGGGGGGGTGGNAGTATATATGGCCAATCTGTCTATATAATACATTCATTGATAATACTACAAATGCAGCTATATAGCTTTGCTAGACCACTTTAAGGAATATCGTGTTAAATTCCTAAAATACTCTATTTCCTGAATATTTTCAGACAGTGCATAAGTAATATAATAAGCCAGGATTTTTTTCCCCCATTACATAGTTAAAACAATTCCAGGATTTTAATTTATATAATTATGATCGACTTAATTAAAATACACCTTGTTTAGGTAGGTCAATGCTTTTACTGTCATAAACTTTTATAAAACTTTAATACAGAGCAGATGAATTACACATAATTGGCATTATTAATATTGTACACAGGCCTTGATACAAAACCATGACTACAAAGTGCATCCCGAAAGGGTTAAAAGGCTAAAAAAGTATTCCTGTTCCTAAATTTTCAATGTGGTGGGGAGGGGCATTTATTTAATTAAAGTTGTGTGTCTGGCATGTATAATATAATACAGCCAGATATCAAGGGTCTGTTCCTGTATATTGAGTTTCAACAATTCAAGATGTCATACAGTTTTTTATTTATACAGTTTCAACTACCCAGACCTAAACATTTTTCAATATTTCTGTCGGATGTTGATCACCATGCATGATGCCATGTCTAACTGTAAGTTTGAACAAAGCTCGTGTACTTTTAACACAGACCTTAAAGCTTTATCCTTCAATTAGTATAACAAACCTATGCATGTAGCCACATCGCAGTTTCATAATCCAGAAAAATTCACTCACTGAAAGTCATTTATATGACAATCTACATGTAGATCTATAAACCTAATTTTTTGTGAAGCTATTAAAAGAAAAAAGAACCCTATCATCCTGTTTTTGTTTTGTGAAACTGAGAATTCATTTTGACAAATTAAGAAAAAGAAGGGACCAACTTTCAAATAAGAATGGGACCATTGCTGTAACAGACTTTTACCCTTTCACCACTGTAGACCATAATGGACTCATCCAGATCAAAGTATGGTAGAGTCTACTAAAGTTTTATAGGGGTGAAAGGGTTTAAAGAGTATGGTAAATCTCTGTTAAGTATATCACAACAGTATCCTTATCAAACCGGTCCATAAACTCATTCACCCATGAAATTTCATAATGAACTATTCCAACCATTGAATTGGAAGAGTTCAAATGTGTCTTCAGGGGGGTGAATGAGTTAATATGGATAAGTATAAAGCAGCCAGCTGGATGAGGGAAGCAACCAGACAAAAGGAATAAAATGTATAACTGCTCCACAGAATGAGAGGAGTTAAGAATCCACAAGTATAGACACGTTACCGGTGACAACGGTGACTTTTTTTGGATACGACGGAGAGGCAACTGATTCATAAAACAGAAAACATTCATAAACCAAAAATCAAGCTAAAAAAGCATCATACTGATCAAATAGATTACAGAGCATCACAAACTAAAAGAAACGTCTATCGTTTATAAATACATGTACAATGTCTGTACTGTATAAATATACCAGCTCTGATACCCTAGTATTAGGAGCAATACAGTACAAGTATATGAGAGAGAGTTACCATATTCAAACTAAAAAGTTACCCATTCGTTATAAGAGCTCCCTTCCTCTTTTTCTGATCCAAACGTTTGGAAATGTCTGATGTATGATGGTTATTTTTTGAAGAATTTTTGGAAGGATTTTGTTTAGAGCTTCTGATGATTCAGCATTCAAACTTTTCCGAATTGTTAATTGACCTGCCCAGGGTGCTTATTAGGTTTGAATACGGTATATATACATACATGTATACAAATGTAAATACATTTCTGGCTTATACACTTAAATACTGATTTGTTTAATCCTACGTATACTGACGATATATAATAAACAATACTGCAATATTCACATCATATATATATGTCTATATCAATAGAATACAAAGTTAAATGGTTGTACTGTCAACCAGCTGGTTTCGGGAATTTTTACTGGCGATGCAAGCTAGATCTTTCAAGAATAAATTAGAAATGAATTTCATGGAGTATTTAGTTAGGAGCGTAACTTTACTAGCATTTTTAAAGAAAATCATGACAGTAGCCTGTTACATTGATAATTTGATACAACTCAGTCGGAAGTCTTAACCGCTTCACCCCTAGCTAGCCTGTAGACCATAATGGACTCATCCATATCAATGCATGGTAGAGTCTTCTACTAAATTTACATAGGTGTGAAAGGGTTAAGAGTATCATATTAAAGATTTAAAAGTGGTAAGTTAAAATCATATTAGGTAGCGATATAGATGAATGTACAGTTATTTGATAGTCATATTATAATAGGGAGCTGAATAATACATAGGGGGGCATACAGATTTGACTTTACAAAAAAGTGTTGGATATAGGTTGGAAAGTTGAAATAAAGGCATAATTTCAATCAATTCTGAAGCATCTGGTTATAATGTTGAATGCACTTATACCAGGGTGTGTTGTAATTCAATGTTGCCTATATCTCGAGCAAAGAAAATAATATTATTTCCTTGGTAATACATGCTTATATAGAAATGTTTATGCAATATCTGCATTGTAATTATATAATAAAAGTAAGGAAAAACATTATTTCCTTAAGGAATATCGTTCAAATTCTTGCAAGAATTCAAATGATTATATCTCAGTTAAGATTTTAAGGCTGGCATGCTTCACGACCGGAATAATCTCAAGTAGCAGTATAATATGATAAATATGTTGAAAGTCCAGATATACCATGGTCTACCATACCTAGGTAGGGTCAGTGTTTACATGTGTTGGTAAGTCATCCTCGTATTATATCTACATCATATGCCAGTGTCCAACAATGTAGGTCCGTAAAATGCAGACAGTGAGCATTTACTTTATATTTTACCATATTTATCCTGCAATAAGCCCATGGGACCAACACATAATCTTTAACTTAAAGTAGAGGGTGGGCTTATTACAGGACAATTAATCAATAGTTGTTGGCATTTCCACTGAACTGCAAAAGATATGGGTGGGCTTATTACAGGACAATGAAAAAACTTTTAATTGAGATTTCTACTGAACTGCAATAGATATGGATGGGCTTATTACAGAACAATGAAAAAACATTTAATTGAGATTTCTACTGAACTGCAATAGATATGGATGGGCTTATAACAGGACAATCAAATAGCACTTTATTGAGATTTCTACTGAACTGCAATAGATATGGATGGTTTTATTACCAGAAAAGTTCATATGCCAATCTTATGCAGAAATGGAAGAAGCATGTGCATCATGAATCTAAGATTTGGGGCAGGAAGGCTTGTGAATGCTTATTACGTTATACACAACATATAAAACACAACATACAGAAACGTTAGGCTGCGAAATAAATTAACATGTTTTTTCACAAAGTGTAATCGAAAACAGCTTTAACGTGACAAGACAACATAAAATGCCATGCAGCTTACTAATGCAACAGTCCAAAGATAAGGAAATAGGCCAGAAGTGAGGAGAGATAGTTGTCTACACACACCACACGCACACGGTCATTTCGGAAATCAAAATGTCACAAAATGTGAGAGGAGGTTGATTGCAATTAATTAATTAATTAATTCTTTAGAATCTTAGGGTTACAACATGTATGTGGAAGTAGAGATTCGGCTCGGCAAGTTGTAGGTCTCAGGGAAACACGTACGTACACACCACTGGTCTATAGCAGTGATGATATGATACACTATATTATAGATGTGAAATGATAATGGTCATTTAGTATGAGATATAAAATGATGATCATACAAGTGATGAATGGTTATGATGACAGTGTATATATACAGCCTTAGGAAGCTAGAATATCTACTTTCATTTTAGATATGGTTTACTTTCATTTCAGTTTTATGTTTTGTATCTACTTTCATTTTGTGCTATTTTATGAAAAAATACCTTACTTCAACTAATATAAGTGACACAAAATTACATAAAATGTGACCACTCAACTTTAACAAATAAGTAATGTTAGTTTCATTGACTTTGAAAGGAAATAACATGCAGCAATTTTTTTAACTGAATTTCTTTTAATTAACCTTATAGTCATATCCCATGCATCAATGATAATTTTGATGTTTACAAATATTTGCAAGAAAATAAAATCAATAAATGCATTTTTCAATTAAAAGACTGTGGGGTAAAATTATTAGTATATGATTAACAAATATTGTCACAACAATTAGTTACATTAGATTATTAATGGTATATAATAATGTACAGCTACATGTACAGTTTCTGTGCAGCAGGTGTACCATACATGTGTACCTGTTATGTGAGTACACAGTGTTACCTGGGTTATAAACAGAATGTAAATAATGCAAACTAACAAAGTTGCCATGAATTTACATATTTTGTCATAAGATTTTTATACAAATATTTTTATTTTAAATATATTATTTGACTACATAAAAGATTTAAAGATTGATGAAGTATGTATTGTAAGAGTAGTGTCATTTCTTTATCCAGCGCCTTCTACTTCTTCCTGTTATTTCACCCTGTCCAGTGTTTTAGCATTAATCCAATATTACCTCATGTAGCCTTGTGTCAGTTCATTTATCACGTAAATATAAAACAAATTCAGTCCTGCAGTCATCCAATCAGTCCAGTGTCCACGCTATGCTGTGAGACCTAACAGGTCCTATATATATCTAATAGACATAGTTGATTCAGTGTTAGTTAATTCAGTGTTGCCTTGTCTATACTGTGTCCTGTCGTTTGTCCCTATATCATTTAATATAAACAGTTCTGTCATTTTGTTGGTCTATTTCGTCTAGAGTCACATTTTTAGTCTAGCTTAATATTTTAAGGTACTTTTATTGAGTTACCTGTAGCATGAATGTAAAAAAAATGCAATTTTCCAAAAACCCTTATGGAATAAAAAAAATATTTTCAGAAAGAAATCCCACATGCATTTTACAAAACAGATTCTGAAACTTGGGTTTCTGTCATATAGTGATGATGAGTTATGATTTGGGTTATGTTAGATGATCTTGAAACACCAAACTGTAGTAACATGGGATACATGTTGTCACATGCGTGTAAGCACCATATATGACCCACACATCTAACTGAGCTGACTATGGGTAGAAATACTTTCCGTAGAACACAAGCCAAAGAGACCCACTACTGTTCAGAACCTAATCCTTACTTCCACATCAACAGACACATATATAGGTATTAGAAAATAAAAGTTTGGTGTTGTACCAACATCTATACAACGAAATCCATACGTGTGAGGCATATATTTAGGTCACAAAATCAATATGATCTAGCTATGACAACCAGTGATGTCACTCAGATCTCAAGTTCAATTTTTCTTCAGAAATTTTCTGAGAACTTTGAAAAATTTACAGAAACAATGTGATCTAATGATGACAACCAATGATGTCATACAGATCATAATTAAATTTTCAAAGATTTTTTTTGAGAATTTTGATAAAGAAGCATCAGTAAAGCTGCATGTACCTGGTTACTCAAGGACGTCACTCCGAGTCTTACCCGACTTCGTGACACACTGGACGCAGAGGAACTGATGGAGCTGACTGACTCCTGACTCCCGCTCCGTTCCCGTGACAACCGTAGACTAGTGTTCATCAGAGAACGTGCTTGAGGGCTCGGAGTGGTGCTTCCTGTACCTACTCCGGGCCCAGACCCTGATGTGAGGCGTGCAACTTTGTGTAATGGAGCAAACAGCCCATACATGGGGCGGCAATCAAAATATCTGTGAACACAAAAACAGATTTTCATATGGTAGTAAATAGAAAAAATATAGGATTCTATCTCGCAAATCTGCAAAGACATTTAAGCAATATATATACATGTATACCCTTTTGGATTATAGCTTATTTTCTATGGTACAAAGTATTTGTAGACTTCATCTAAATATTTCTCAAATATTCATTTGGAGTAATATAAACATCTCTTAATTATTGTTCACTTCACTATAACTCAGTTGTAGAATAAGTCATTTAATGCACAACTGTGAAAAAACTAAATAAATGTAGTCAAAAAAAATAATTATCTGTTGAGTTCACAATATATATTTGATATATTAATACATCTTACCTTTTCCCTGCTACAGCACCATCATTTTTACCCTGCTTTTCATCGAGATCTACACCAGCCCAGTCTCCCTTAGCAAAATCTGTTAGCCCTACGTATCTGAGAGTGCCCATCTTAGTCCCACTGACCAATACGCGGTCACCTATCTTCAACACCGCTTTACTTCCCCCAGCAGAGACGGGTTTTCCTCCGAGTGACATCACAGGTGCCTTGGACAGACTGGTTGCTGAACCTAACGGCCCTCTACTTGGTGTTAATCCTAATTTTGGCGTTGTGGGCCTCATATGAGAACCGTTTGGTGTTGCTTTCACAGAATGTCCCGATTCGGACATGTTTTCGTCTGGCTTTGGAGTTGTAGACAGCATCAGATTCGGTGTCCGTGATAGTTTTGAGATTCGCGCAAACACACCCCGTTTGGGTTCACATTGAAAGTATCGGATACCCTGAACTGACCCATCATTTTTCCCTTCAAACTTGTCCAGCACAATTCCTGCCCATTCACCGGCTGCAAACTGGGTTTCCCCCAGGAAGGCAATGAATCCTGGTTTGTTGCCGGACACCCAGATCCTGTCCCCAATGATGAAGTCATCAGCAGGAGGAGGGGGGTTAGGCAGCTCAGGGCCTACAACCAACCAATTACCAGGTAAGCTCTAAAATCCACATATAGTTATAGTGATTGGAATCCCCAACCTATCATACTTCTTGTAAATAACAACCACTATATGATATTACATTAAATCAAAATCCACTAGTAGACAACATATTATTAAGTCAACTTACCTTTGTATCTCTACAACATAATGTAATTTTTATCCTTTACAACTTTCATAAAATATAATAACCTGGAGTTGGTGATACGTCTGTGGTACGTTACAACAAGAAACCACTATACACACAAATGTTCCTTAAAGTAACAGATGTTTTAAAGTGAATTTTAGCTTCTTCCACACTTCAAAGCCTTTCCTGTAAATGTATGCCTTTTAAAGTTATAAACAGGGTCCTAATAGTACCAGCATGTAACATGTTTGTGACATATATCTAAGAGTATGGCAGTTTTTGTTTTGTATCTAAATGCTAACAAATCATCAATATAGTTATGAATGGTTACGATGAAAACAAAATTATTTAGATTTTTTTTAAAAAATTTACAAAAATAGTTACGAAGCTGTACCCTGCTATTTTTCCTTGTATGGTCATGAATACCCTTCTTTTATACAATGTTGAGTCTCTTGGGCCAATGATCCTTTACACAAAATTAGGAGGTACAAGGTTAAAATCTATCCTAATCATCTTCTTTCTTTAGCCAATGTATCATAATATAGCACTTTGAAATAAGTGTGATTCATGCTTAAGTAAGAATACCTCTTCTAGAATAAAGATGCTATCACAAACCTTGGTCCGACAAATACCAGTGACCAATCTACAATTTTTTTTCATGGGTCCTTTTCAACTGTATTGCCTTAAACAATGGGTCACATTATGTTAAATTTAAGTATTTCCAGGAATTCTACAAGTAGGATGTGGGTGGTCACAACATTGCATAGTTATATAAAAATGTTTCATTCCATGTCAAATCACAAAAATGTGTCTGTGCAGTTGCTAGAGTAAACGTTTATCACAGCATCAATGAAAAAATCATACAAGTCTGTAACTGCATGCGAAGAAAAATTAACAGTACACACAATGGGTTACAGGAACTAGGGACTGAAGCACTAGCAGACACAACTAGCAGAGTCAACAAGATTTAATCATATTTATATCATTCAATCATAATTATCAGCCTCATTGACATGATTTCTTGTATTTTTACTCAATATTAAGGTAAATATTACCGATTAATAATTTTACCATAAAAGATGTCCTCCTTAAAAACTTAGAAATATTGGTAGGTACATGTGTACATTGTGTATGTGGAAAAAAATAACTGGGATATACAGATCATTTATAATATATCTTAGTTTGTTATCAGCATGCATCAACTTTTGATAAACACGTTTGAACAACATTTGTCTGCAATGAATTCTAATACATTTCAAAGTGTTCTATTAGTTTATAAATATAAGAACACTGTCACATAGGACTACCTCTCAGTAAATTATATAACATGTACTGTCTACCACTATTGGTGACAGGGTTACCTTTCAGTATATTATGTAGTGTGTACCACTATTGGTGACATGGTTACCTTTCAGTATATTATGTACTGTGTACTACTATTGGTGTCAGGATTACCTTTCAGTATATTATGTACTGTGTACCACTATTGGTGACAGGGTTACCTTTCAGTATATTATGTACTGCATACTACTATTGGTGACAGGGTTACCTTTCAGTATATTATGTACTGCATACTACTATTGGTGACGGGGTTACCTTTCAGTATATTATGTATTGTGTACCACTATTGGTGACAGGGGTACCTTTCAGTGTATTATGTACTGTGTAACACTATTGGGGACAGGGTTACCTTTCAGTATAGTATGTAGTGTGTACCACTTTTGGTGACAGGGTTACCTTTCAGTATCTTATGTACTGTGTACCACTATTTGTGACAGGGTTACCTTTCAGTATAGTATGTAGTGTGTACCACTATTGGTGACATGGTTACCTTTCAGTATATGATATATTGTGTACCACTATTGGTGACAGGGTTACTTTTCAGTATAGTATGTACTGTGTACCACTTTTGGTGACAGGGTTACCTTTCAGTATATTATATATTGTGTACCACTATTGGTGACAGGGTGACCTTTCAGTATATTATGTACTGCATACTACTATTGGTGACGGGGTTACCTTTCAGTATATTATGTATTGTGTACCACTATTGGTGACAGGGGTACCTTTCAGTGTATTATGTACTGTGTACCACTATTTGTGACAGGGTTACCTTTCAGTATATGATATATTGTGTACCACTATTGGTGACAGGGGTACCTTTCAGTGTATTATGTACTGTGTACCACTATTGGTGACATGGTTACCTTTCAGTATATGATATATTGTGTTCCACTAGTGGTGACAGGGTTACCTTTGAGGTTATGTATGTGTACTGTGTACCACTATTTGTGACAGGGTTACCTTTCAGTATATGATATATTGTGTTCCACTAGTGGTGACAGGGTTACCTTTGAGGTTATGTATGTGTACTGTGTACCACTATTTGTGACAGGGTTTCCTTTCAGTATATTATGTACTGTGTACCACTATTGGGGACAGGGTTACCTTTCAGTATATTATTTACCTTTCAGTATATTATGTAGTGTGGACCACTATTGGTGACAGGGTTACCGTTCAGTATATTATGTACTGTGTACAACTATTGGTCACAGGGTTACCTTTCAGTATATTGTGTACTGTGTACTACTATTGGTGTCAGGATTTCCTTTCAGTATATTATGTACTGTGAACCACTATTGGTGACAGGGTTACCGTTCAGTATATTATGTACTGTGTACCACTATTGGTTACAGGGTTACCTTTCAGTATATTGTGTACTGTGTACTACTATTGGTGACGGGGTTACCTTTCAGTATATTATGTATTGTGTACCACTATTGGTGACAGGGTTTCCTTTCAGTATATTATGTACTGTGTACCACTATTTGTGACAGGGTTTCCTTTCAGTATATTATGTACTGTGTACCAATATTTGTGACAGGGTTACCTTTCAGTATAGTATGTAGTGTGTACCACTTTTGGTGACAGGGTTACCTTTCAGTCTATTATGTACTGTGTACCACTATTGGGGACAGGGTTACCTTTCAGTATAGTATGTAGTGTGTACCACTTTTGGTGACAGGGTTACCTTTCAGAATATTATGTACTGTGTACTACTATTAGTGACAGGGTTACCTTTCAGTATCTTATGTACTGTGTACCTCTATTTGTGACAGGGTTACCTTTCAGTATCTTATGTACTGTGTACCTCTATTTGTGACAGGGTTACCTTTCAGTATATGATATATTGTGTACCACTATTGGTGACAGGTTTACCTTTCAGTATATTATGTACTGTGTACCACTATTGGTGACAGGGTTACCTTTGAGGTTATGTATGACGTCAGCAGCATACTTTTCTGCGTTTCCGGCACTGATACCTGCAGCGCGAGCACTCTTAGCAATTGCACCTGCATTAATCAAAATCAAGCAACACACATACAGCAGAGGTTAGACACAGTTAGAAAACACTACTGCAAACCAATTCTGGCAATGTCACACTCATTTTCTGCAATAAAATAGTAAAAATTAAAGAGGAAACTTTAGCAGTTGATACAAAGAATCTTATCTACTCAAGATACATGTGGAACATTAAAACTTTTTTTTTTTTTTTTATAATTAGTTTCAAGAATTCAAAAATAGATAGAGGGTGCATTTCCAGTCCTAGTTAAAAGATAACAGACAACTCTGACACATAGAGTCATCATATCCTCAGGATCATAATTGCTCTATTTACTTAATTGTACATTTGAAGAACCCAAGAATCAGTGCATATATATACCTATTTGAAAGTCCACATGAACATTCCTGGACTTTTCAATCTTGTTAAGTTTTGAAATGCAGAAATGAACTTTGACCTTGACAGAATTTGAATAGTTCAGCAGAGATCGGTGATGGAAGGTTATTGACAAAAAGATGGAAATCAAAGAAACAGTGATAACCACAATAGTTTCCATGCACGGCTTCAATCAAGAAATATTTGACCAAATGCAAAACATAACACATCCTATCATGTGTGTATTTTATCTTCAATTGACCAATCACCAATGGTGATAAAAGTTGTTTTTCTACCCTCTTTTTTGAGTCTCTTGCGATTTAGGCAGTTTCTATTCCCCAATTTTGTAAAATATTTCCATTAAATACAAAATAAAATGCAAAATACACAAAAGCAATGATTTTCTCTTAGACAGGGCTCCTGTCTTAGTCCCATTACCAAAACAGCACTGCACTAAAAAAAACTTCATATTGACGGGTCATTTCATTATATATTATTTCATCAGTTACACATATACATATACAACGACATCATATCGCACCACCAATCCAAACATCGTAATTCAGTGATTGATCTATAAATATAACCACAAGGCAATCACAATGACGACACTGCCTATAATATCAATTTCTAACTGTTCAAACACAGTCATATTAAGTACTGTTATTTTTATTACAGGACAGCCATGTAACACAACAATCAAATCTACCATGCAATTATAATTATTGGAAATCTTTAACCATACTCAAATGTATTTATGTTTGTGGGTTAATTTGTTTTTCATATCACTCCAGGAAATTCATATCATCTTGATTACTATACAAGTACACTAAACAATATAATACCAGGTAAAGACCTTACTAGTAGACCTTGTCGTCCTATTTTATTTTGCACCATATTAGTGTATATTATGTCAATTTTTACTCTTTTTGCTATATTAGCATGTATGTTCATTGCACTTGAAGTGCTTTAACCCTCCTATTATATAGCAACACCTGTGGGATATGCAGGTGTTCACTATTATCTCATTACATCATTTTTAGTATAGTACTTTAAATTTAGTGCCTGTGATATCTATTTATATGCTGCTATGTTATTGTATGTTTTACTCGCTGATTATGTGCTAGCTAGCTTTCTGTGATAGTGTATGGCTTGTTTGTTGTTTTCTGTTTGCTTTTTATCCTGTTTGTCGCAAAAATAGCGCTACAGCGCTAATGTTTCTCTGTTTGATATATGAGATGCTAAATAAAGTTTCTTGTATAGATTTTAAACTGTGATAATGACTTACTATATTATTTCAAGGTAAACAATAAAAATCATTACTATTTTGTATGCAACAGGTTATTTATAACAGGTAAATTTTCAAGATAAAACATAGAAATATGCCGCCAGACAAGTTTCATAGATTTCCCTACAAGTGCCTCAAAGGGTGTGTTACAGGTACATAGGGGGGTCACTTGGTGCAAGTTTGGTGCTAAATTTTGCCATGTATATGTGGCGAGCTTTACACATTGGTGGTGTCAGTCATTATGCATTCCTATCAATCATTGAAATTACAAAAATAACTCTCATCTATGAATATTAAATACATTTCATTTTCATGATGATGACTGTATCAGGCACCATATTACAGACTCTCTAAATATATATTTACCAGACATAATACCAGCTAGAGATTAACGAAAAGTTGTAAAAGTTTTTTTCCATGTTAACACAGGTTTGTCAAGGTTTGTCATATGTTGTGTACATGTTAATAAGGATTCCATTATTTCTGATGTGATGTCAACACATGAAACGACAAAATCAATTAATACCTCTGTTCACCTTATGTATATCATTACATTGTATCACTCAAAAAAACCCCAGGAAATTTGAGTAACTTTTTGAAACACATGGGTGTAAACCAGTTCCAACATGTTAAAATTTACTAAAAGACAGATCTTGTCAAAATCAACGAATTACATTTCCTTAAAAATCTCAATTATCATTTCCTTAAAATCTCAATTATCATTTAAATATAATAATTACTAAATAGGAGATAGAAATAATCTCATTGTGTTTCAATAAATAATTATTTTGTTTAGCTTTTTATTACTAAAACTATGCATATAATATATGAAATATTTGACATCAGTTATTTCAATACCAGATTGTATTTGGTGAGCACAACATAGGGTTTAAACACAAATCACACTGTGGATACAAACATAGGAAGAACAGGCAAATCAACCAACAGAGGAAAGAAAGACAGAAGCAGGGTGGAGCAAGCTTACTTTGCACTTTTTGCACAGAACCAGGCAATGGAATGCTTGTACCTGATGGGCGTGGGGTCGGCACACTCAAGGGTTTGCCGATCTTAGAGGGCGCTTTTAGCCCTGACGGTCGAGGTAAACTCATCTACAAAACAAAACATTCTCTTTTATTATCTGATGTCAGATTTTTTCCTGAAAATATGTAACTTTATTGACAAAGTCATAAATATATTGCAATAAAATTAAAAACCTTATTGAAACTTAACTTAATTGATCATATACCTGAATGATTAAAGATATCAAATACTTTGAGAAATGAGCGAATCAAAGGCTGATCATGATAAAACAAATATTGTGAGGAATGAGAACAAAGTTCTTTTTTTATTCTTTTAATCAAGTGTATCACAGAAGGATCTAAACCAACACATTTTGATAGATTTCTAAGTAGGGCAATTCAACACTATTCTTATTTCAAAATCCAGTGTCACATACATTGTGTAAATCTTGGAAAACTTTTAACAATCTTTTTGGAACTACTATTTTAGAAAATAGTTTTTTGCTGGATAGCCTTTGCTATGTTCCCCATTTACCTACATGAATATGAGAAAATTAAACGGACAATCCTGATATTTTTGTATCATAGTATTGAGCATAAAGGTACAGTAGCATGCATGGAGAATTATAATCAAGGCTAAAAAATAAAGACAATAGGTTACTGCAGGTATATATAATATAGATAAACATTGAAGATACTGAAGATAAAATAATGAACTTGTAAGTTACTTCATTCTGGGCAAGAAAAAAATTGAACAATTTAACTTACTCAATAAACTTTGAATATATATTAATGAACAATTTAATTTGCAACATGATGTTTCTTGAATGCAAAATATTACTGGTCTCAAGTGCTTTAAATACATGTTCAAGTACTTCTTATGTGCATCATATTGTCAACAAATTATGAAGTGAAAATCAATGTTTGCATCTTGTGTCCTTATTCAAATACAATATCATATATTCGCTGAATATTAAATATCACACAATTACCTTTTTCAGCTTTCTTTGTTATTCCATTATATTAAAACATCACCACTTCACAGATGTTGGACAGAAATTAGCAAGAATCTTTCTTGTAGCTGGCAGCTATGACCTGGTAAACTAAATCATCAGCAGGCCCAAATCTTCCCGTGTATATGCACTTGGAAATCTCTTGATGTTTTTGTCTATATCCAACGCAATGGTAGAAAAGTCTCCTACTCCAGTGGCTTCTATAGTTTAAACCATTATTCTGTCGAAAACAAATGTTCATTTTGTAAATTATACACATGCTCATGATATGAAATATCTATTAAGTTTCAACTTCATCTAATAATTATCATGTTTGCAATGTATTTAATATTTAATGTTGCTCGCTCCATTATAAATGGAGAAATAATTATTTACATTAGAATATATACCAAATATGTTTATTTAAGGCCACCAAGTAGAGAACCAACAATTTTTTAATTATATTTAAAAAAAAAAAAAAAAACTTTTTTGTATTATATATATATATATGATTAGGCAAGACCAAAACAAAAACGGTTTCCTGTAACATATTGGACAAAGTTAGGGTAGGTAGGTAGGTAGGTAGGTAACAAGTTTTATTTGTAAAGATAATTTTATGTAGTTTACATAGAGTTATCTTGATTTTAACCATGCTTCTTTGAAAATTGCCTTAAAAAGTTTAGGTAAGACACAAAAAATTAGGGTAGGTAGGGTTACCGGAAACACTAAATATTTGTTTAAGGAAGGCAGAGATATCATAGTCAGCATTGCAGCAAAAGGAAGTAACTTTGATTAAGTTATCTCCTTTTAAAATATTAATTTGTCAATTTTAGCTATAAACTTCAATTACAAAGATGTGTGACACACATTCTTACTTTACAACTGCAGCTTCCACCGTAGTAAAATATGAGATTATGGTGATATCTGGTATTACATGTTGCTTGAAGATATTAACGAATGCTATGTATTGCCAGTTCAACAAGTATTGATCATATATATTCTGATGTACATATATCAAAACATTTCATCAATTATGTCATATTGCCAAATTTTAAAATAACACTTTATTGCTGTGTATTACAAATATAATATATACACTTATGATTATCAAAGTGTCAACATTCTTGACTGACATATGTTTTATGCGACATCAGTTGAATTCATAATACAATAATAAATAGAAAATACAACAAACATTCAGAAGACATATTGCCTATCAAGTCATTTATCCAGTTAAAATATTTAATGGTTGATCAAGTCCTGAACTTAAATACATATATATATATAATGCATTAAAAAATTAAAAAATATAGTGAATTAAAATGAATTAATATGTAATTATGTATATATATATATATATATATATACACACATACAAGTATAAATACATGTAAAATTCTGAGAAATGTTTCACCACATTTCAATGATTTAAGGACATTTTTTGGCCAGTCTTGAACTTCATTTTCAAAATATTGATTAGTCTGTATTCCCATTGAGGGTGGATGGGTTCTCAAAATGCAGATGAGTATACTGTATATAGAATGCAGGGGCCAGGACTCAAGCTTTTCATATAGGTCGACTCATCTGCATTTTTTTCAGTGTTACTTATGACCGATGAAAAATAAAAATGCATGCTGCAGGTATATATATGCACGTGTATATATAGTTGTATGCATTTCAACAGGATTTGGTTTGGTTTAGAGGAAAAAAAGAGACAAAACATTAATGGATCATATGTTATACCATTCTCATTATTCTGCATTATTTTAATGCATTTTTAATGTAGAATATCTTGAGTGGAAAATGAAGAGTGCTGCATATATATATATTATAAATTTGCCAAAACACTCAAATATATTGATCAATTATTCAATATATATATAAATGATATATATTGATCAATAAATTTGAGTGTTTTGACATATTTATAAAAACACTCAAATATATTGATCAATATATATATATATATATATTATCAATGATCAATGTATTTCAGTATTTTGACAAAATTAGAATGCATGACATTACTTGATGTACATGTTTATTTATAACATGCAGGAATAGCACATGTTCATCTCAGGACGAAGGAAACAAAAAGACCCAGACAGCAGACAGATGAATCACTCAATACCGTTTCAGAGTAATTAAAGCATAAGAGACGAACATAAGAAAAGCTGGAAGTCAAGTATATGTGAGTGACTAATGACGCTGTAGTGGTAACAGCTCCTGTGTTGTTGTGTTATGGACTGTCATGAGCAGAAGAGATGCACACAGGCAGACACAACTTCTTATGGCCTAAATTTAGTTTGACTCATCCAGAACACATGTACTACTACTTTACAAATGAACGTGTGAAAAAATATTTATTTTTTAGGGCAGAGCTTCCTATACAGCTAACATCTGTTGTGGGGTCAATTAACAAACAGAGCAGGAGACTGTTTCTCAATGAATGGCACGCTTTCTGCGGAAGCATCAACTACTGTTAGTCGTGTTAGCCTGAGGCACCTAAAGGGAAATTCAGGATGATGGGTAAACATGACAGCTCTATGGGACGATACTGCGGACATGTGTAATGTACAAGTGTGGACACTGTTAAGTGACATCGTTGTAAATTCACAAATAATGACATTATGTCCGACAGGAATGTTAGGACGACAGGTTCAGGTTGACGTCACAACTGTCACTTCAGTGTTCGCATTTATTTACTTTCCCCAACAGTGTAACGAAGTGTATAGAAATAACGTACTGAAATCAAACCTGTCCAAATTTTCACGAAAAATGCCATCTACTTAAAATCAACAGCCTAACTAAATACTCTGATGTTAAATTTTAACGTTACAAGATTACTCATTGACCTCTCTCGAACTCCGACGGGACCGTTTCCTCATCCGACCTCACATCTGCGAAAGTTTTTCGCTGTCTCGTTACTTTTAAAGCACAGATGACTTTTGGACTATATTTTAAAGGTTAAGCAGATTTTCATGTTTTCATTTGCACAGTATATAGGCGTTCAATTTACTCACCTAGTTACGTGGCGCTTGATCGTACCTTTACCCTGCTACCAAATTTATACCACAAATCATGGCTGCAAGAGATGAGGTCCCACATTGCGCATGCGCCGTAAATGAGTTCCGGTGTAAACAAAAAAAATCCCCGAGGCCTCCAGTAGCCTAGCTGTAGATATCTATATATAGATTAATTAATACGTAATTTCTAACCGAGTATATGATAAAACTTTATTTAGAATTCTTCTGTTTCTTTGTCGACATTTTTTGTTAATGAGTCAATCGACAGAAAAAACATTAATGTCACCAGTGTTGATGACTCAGCTGTGAAAGCGTTTAATGTAGAGCTCTACTATACAGTAGATCTGTTGCTGCAGTAACTGGCCATGGGCCTCAGGGCCTTCTTCTTCTTCTTTAGGGTGCCTTTAGGGTGTGATCACAGAATAATGATACTGTAATATAAATGGCAAATTGTTATTAAGCGATTTTCCTTAAGAATTATGAAAAAAGCTAGATGTTTAACATTGAAAAAATATATCGGTGTCATACTCATAGACAATAAATTATCATCTGATAAACATATAATGATATATCTGAAAAAGTAAATAGAGCCACGGAATTAGATAAGTCCGTGATAGAGCTAATTCCATTATGGGAGTTCTACGAAGAACAATGGAATATATGAACTTGGAGAGTTTAAGGATGCTTTAGACATCTTTAGTTAAACCACACATTGAATACGCGTAGCATCTTTCATGTTGATGTCCTTACAGACACAGTTTCAAAACATATTTTTTTGCCATATTTTATTGTTATTACTTATATCAGACTTGATAGACTTATATAACACGTCTCTGCTTATATTGGACATGGGTGTAGAAATTAATCCAGGTCCATCAGTAAATGAATTATCTATATTTGAATGTTAGAAGTATAAGGAATGAATAAGAATATATTGAAAATATTACAAATGAATTCAATATTTTATGTATGACTGAAACGCATTTGGATGAGTATGTATAATACCTACTTCTGAACTAGTTCTACCGGGTTTTGTGGAACCATTTAGAAAAGACTGAAAATTCTCCGGTGGTGGTATTTTAGTATATTATTCTGTTTCTTTAAGATGTGTCCGGAGGAATTATCTCGAATTTCTAGATGGAAAAATAATTTGGATACAGGTAGAATTGGGTCACAATAGTGTATTAATTCACGTCACCCTTTTGGGAGAATTTTAAGTATCGATTGAAAAAGCTTTAGAAATTACTTCGAATGTTATTATTGTTGGTGATATAAATGTAGATATGCTACATGTAACGTTATCACGTAATCATATTTTACACCAAGTCATGTTGGAAATCGACTTAACTATATAATGTTATGAATGGGCCGACTAGGCGTGGAATAACTAGAAATAGTTTACTTGATCCTATTTTATTAACTGATCTTACCAAATGTACTGATTCGTATGTAATTCCGATTGATCGTAATATAAGTGATCATGATGCATGTATTGTATTTTTGTTTATACCTGTTAATCTCTATTGTACCTACAGTCGAGAAGTTTGGGCCTATAAACATGCTGATTTTAATAGTTTATTTTTTTTGAGAATAATTTCTCCTTGATCATTCTTTATTTTACGAAAAGCAATCTGTTTTTATGATTCATCATTCCACTGTCCATCAGTTAATAGAAATTTACCATAATATGTGTTGTATAGGTTACACAAATGCTGGTGTACCACAAGGAAGTGTGTTAGGTCCTCTGTTGTTTTTTATATATATTAATGATATTGTTGATAATTTAAATAGTATTTCGCGCTTTTTTGCTGATGATACCTCTTTGATGTTTTATGGAGTTAAGGCGTTTTGTGGCTCTCTTCGATGTCCTCCTTACGTACAAGGAAAATTCATGTCTTGTGTTGTTTGAATAAACGACGTTGTTTATAGTCAGGATTTCAATAAAATACAGCTTGAGTCTTATGTGGTCTCGGTTTGTAAGAGTGTCATGATGACCCTATTTCAATGTAAACATGCGATCAGAACACGACAGGATGGTATTGTAGTGAGACATGATAACCTACTTCAATACTCGTCATTCCGCCTTTTCATGATGCATTATTACATCACGTTTAAATAGTGTAGGCGTAATAGCCAGCCAGCCAGTTAGACAACGCTAATCGTAAAACATCTCATACGTAATCCAATACATTAATGGTAGATTTTGTTTATCTCTGTCCCTTCTTACACAAAAAGATGACACACATAGTCATCTGTAACGCTTTGAATTATTCGAGACCTCTGTCAGTATTATATCAGCAAGAGACCTAAAGGGTCTGCATCGCTCACCTGGTATTCATTTAATGCGTGTAACCCTAAAACTATATTTCAAAAGGCTAATTAAAGCTACAAACGTTTAGGTATCGAGAAGAAGCCCTTTAAATGTAGAGATATTTGACTCATGTAACTCTGAAACTTGGTCAATGTCATTCATTTGAACAAAACTTTTAGCCCTTCACACCAGCATGCTAATGGCCAAATATAAACCCATAGGCCTCTGGTTTATTAAAAAGTTGTTTAAAATAAAAAAAAGTTGACAATGAAAGGACTACGTACGTACGGACGATGATGGATCCTACACCACGGTACATGTATGTATTAGTTCACTTGGCCCTTTGGATCAGGTGAGCTAAACTTAACATTCCAGATATACTATATGACATGTAAGCTTTGACTGATATACTTCTAATCACAATATCTGTCTATTCTTTGTACTTTATTTGATGCACACTTCTTTATTAACATCTTATCTGTGTTGTCAAAAGTCATAGTGTTATCTATTTATTATAGCATGTTTATTGTCGAAGAGGTCTTAAATAAGTTGTAAAACTTTACGATTCTTAGGCAACATGTTTTACGATAATATATACCGCAATAATACTTTCTGTACCTTTTTTTTCTAACAAACTCTTTTGAAAATGAAAATATACAATTAAAACCCAATCACTTTGTTTCAGATTCTACTTTGCATTGTAGGGGAAATAATGAACAAATTAAAGGTATCAATTTTCAGTAAAATAAAAATGAAATACTATCTGCGAGATCATTTTATCATGTTCTTGTACATTCGTCAGCAGAGTGGATAATGTATGCAAGAATATCACGAATATTAATTTAGACACAAATGAAATGTGGAAATTCAAACCTTCGTGAATATGTCGTCGGAACAACAAACGCGAAAATGCATATTCGCGGGAAAAAGTAATTGTTCTAACAGTATCTTGCTTATCTATAGTAAATTTGTTACGTGGGAGAGTGTTCTGTTAAATCGCTGGTTAAAATTGACATTGTGTCAGTTACTGAATGATAACCTCTAACGTTTTATTCATGTATTGTCGACACCATTTTATAAGCTATAAGGAATCAGTATAGACGTAAAATGCTGTTTAACTATGTCCGAGTCAGTTTGTTGGTAATATTTTTACATATGGTGACAGTGAATGCTAGTTGTAATGAAGACTCTACCAAGAGGATTCTCCTGAGTGACCCAGACTACAACAACTAATAACCCACCTCCAGGGAAAGCTGCAGACCCTCCAGACCACGGTACAGACACAAACTGGTGAACTACAGACCCTCCAGACCACGATACAGACACAAAATAGTGAACTACAGTCCCTCCTGACCACGTTACAGACACAAAATAGTGAACTACAAACCTTCCAGACCACGGAACAGACACAAACTGGTGAACTACAGACCCTCCAGACCACGGTATAGACACAAAATAGTGAACTACAAACCCTCCAGACCACGGAACAGACACAAAATGGTGAACTACAGACCCTCCAGACCACGGTACAGACCCAAACTGGTGAACTACAGACCCTCCAGACCACGGTACAGACACAAAATATTGAACTACAAACCCTCCAGACCACGGTACAGACACAAAATGGTGAACTACAGACCCTCCAGACCACGGTACAGACCCAAACTGGTGAACTACAGACCCTCCAGACCACGATACAGACACAAAATAGTGAACTACAAACCCTCCAGAGCACGGAACAGACACAAACTGGTGAACTACAGACCCTCCAGACCACGATACAGACACAAAATAGTGAACTACAAACCCTCCAGACCACGGTACAGACACAGACTAGTGAACTACAGACACAGTCTGCAGAACTACAGTCCTTAAAAACCAAGGAACTGACAGAAAATGGTGAACTACAAACCATGAAAACCATGAAACTGACACAGACTGGAGAAATGTCTTCACTCAAACAACAACTTTCACAGGCAAACAATGGTAGACTAGACTACTGTAATTATTAAAGTCCAACTTTTATTTGCTTATCTAACCGTATATTTGTCATTTAGTCCTGATCTACACCATCCGTTGGTTTGTTTTATAATTAGTTATATAAGTTATAATAGATTTATTTTTTACATTATTATAATACATTATACGTGCTTTTCCTTTTTAAAATATCGTTTATTTGCTCAAGCTTCACTCGTAACTAAGGCCCAGAGAATAAACATGCATGATTTTTATATTTCGTTCTAATTCCACTTGATACAGAGGCTCGGAGTCAGAATGGTAAAAACACCTCCATAATACAGCAATTGTCTCAAGGTAAATATGCCACTATTTAATTGTTTACATACCATATAAGCTCAATATGGTGTATGCTTGCATTTCCTTTAATAATCAAACCATCGTTCAATAGGCCACGAAAGCTTGTAGTTATAGAGAAATTTTGAATAGGTTAGACGAGCGATAACTCTGTGTATGATGTGTGAAAATTTGGTGGAACGTTAGAACATTTTATCTTCACGAGGCCGACAGCTCCAAATCAGTGGCGGACGATCATGGCTGATTGATCATCGTAAAAAGCACCAATTGTGAAATTTTCGAGATTTTGAAAAAACAAAAATCTTAAAATCACAATCAAAAACAAGTTTATAACCTTGACTATTTAATATTTTGATAAAATACCAAAATGAAAAAAGTCATGAAAAGATGTATTTTTTTTGTTGTTATTTAAACAATCGTAAACAATAGAAAAATCCAAAGCCATTTCAGTTTTTTGAGTTTTAAAAGTTTAGTCAAAAGTACAAAAAAATCCTATAAATTGAGACGAATTTTAATTATCAAATCTTATTCCAACTCCTGAATACGGCGATAGTTAGATTATATTCCATATAGAATTAATTTAAAGAATGCAAATACAATTAAACAGATTGAATTGTGTTTTTGTAATTGGTACAGGAACGCAAACTCCTCCCTAATATGTTAATGTGATTCACTCAATATGTAACGCCGAAAAAGAAGCTATTTGCTTTCATATAATTAAGATAATTGCAGAAATTCTGTTTAGTACGGAAAACATAGTACAAAAATGTCACTTGTCAAGATCTGCTTTGATATTCCTCATATCTCAATCCATGGCAATTTAGCAAGAGTTGCTTGCATATCTCTCTCATCCTAGTATACACTACTGTTATCCGAAAGTGATCTACATTCTACCTTAGTCAGCATAACTAAATCTCAGAACACAAAATCAGTCATTTTAAATCCATGTATTATCTTACAAATTAACGTTTTACATAGGTAAAATGTATCTGAATCGTGTCGACCGTATTTGATATTTGATAGGGTACCTCCAATTATTTTCAATGAAACACGCTTGATGGAAATAATGATGCAATGTGGATATGATGTTTTTGAAAGAGTTTTTGTAGTTTCGTTTCAATACATTGAAAGTGTTCACCTTTTTTGCAGCATTATCATGAAATTAGGGTTTTATACACTTGTTCGCTGGCACTCGTTTATGTAATGCTATTTGATTAACCTTCAAGAAATCGAATTCGCTTGTTCTGATATGACCAGTGATCAGTGATGGTGGTACATAGATTCAATATAAAACTCAAAACATAATTTCCCCTTTGTGATATAGTTGGTGGCGGATCCACGTTTGTCCGCTGGGGAAGGACCGACTGTCCTGCCAATCTGACGGAACTCGTGCATTCTGGTAGGTTTGTTGCTACAACTCTTTTTTCCAATCTATTTTTTTCACATGTTTCGGTTTTTCTAAATTCCTTTTAAAAATATGGAAACATTTTATGTCATTTGATAAACTTATAAAGCTGCATGATGAATTAAATCACGGCTGTGTGATATCGCATTTAAAGCATCATCGTCCATCTAATAAATTTTCCGTTAAAAAGCTACTAGTCCAGAACGACAGAGTAATGATTTGACAACAGTTTGTCTAGAGAATTATTGGGCCAAGGAACTTAGCGTTTATTATTAAATGAAGAGTGTTTTCCCTTCCCCCGTTAATTATTTTGATTAACCAATCAAATGCCATGTTACATCTCAAATGAATTAGAATAAGTCATACATGTATAAGTTATATTAAATTAATTTTCACATTATCAATATATATGAAACTTGCTTTTTCTTTTCAAAGTATGGTTTATTTGTTTATGCTTCACCTGTAATGACGGCGTAATGATTTGACTAACGTTTATCTGGAGAATGATAAGGCAAAGGATCTTAACGATTTAATTTAAATTAAGAGTATGCGCCCTTTCCCCCATAGACAGAAGGGCCGACCAAACAAGATGGGATATTGGTAAATATTTCTTGAAAATACAAGACTGAGTACACTTTATTTAAGTAAGCTTCATACAAATTTATTTTTAAATACCTTAACCCAAATGAACGGGTTTGATATAGGATTCTACTTAAGCATAAGGATGTGCAACCAAATTTGGTTAAAATCGATTGAAAAGGACATAGTATTGGTACGAATGGTGTATCAAATATTGGAAATAGATTATTAATGTACGTGTGTAAATGCCTCCAAGTAAATGTTACCTAGAGCATGATGGAAAGAGATCAAATGGTTTAGGCCCCCTTCCCCGACAAAAAGGGTGAAATGATCAATGTGAAAAAATACTAATTCTTAAGAATGAGTAAACTGAATTTGGTATGATTTATCACTTGGTCAAACGGACTGAATTATGTTTAAACAAAAGTTGACCCCTAATAACTCCCACCCCAATCGATCCCTTTCAAGGCTATGGGGTGGGATCAATAGGATAGAGAGAGTTGAATAAGGATGAAGGGATAGATAACCCAATTTGGTTAGAGTAAATTTCGGCCAAGGGGACACATCATTGTTAAAATAAAAGTCATAGCTGCGCTGTAAGCAAAATGACGCGGTCCAATAGTGGTAAGACTCAAAATTTTGCCTTTACTCAGATTGCACTTATTGTACCCTTTTGACATACATTATAAATGTATTTAGCGCATTTTAAAATAATGATTAAAAGACAAAATGAACTACTAAAACTCCCCGGCTTTTTTCTAAATGATTTTGATCCAACTACACACGAAGTGGGTGTACTGATTAATCTTGAAAAAATCCATTCCCTTGTAAGGTTATGCAGGAGGTTCATGGTATGACCACACAGGCGCTGCAGTTGACTATCTTTGTCTACCACCTGATCCAGAATGGTTACAGACGACTGTTGTACCGAATGCTTACACAGGGAGGATATATGGAGCAGAGTACGAATCTAACACCGGACATTTTCTATTTGGGCCTCAATCACGAGATGAAGAGGTTCCCTGTGCGGTCTGTAGATCTACGTCTTTTGTTTCCTCAGTGATGATACCGGCGAGGACGACCTGCTACAGCGGCTGGACGAAGGCGTACAGTGGGTCACTGGCTTCAGGGAATTATAATAATAAAGCTGCTACCCAGTACGTATGTGTGGACGAGAACGCACAGCCTCTCGCTGGAGGAGCTGATAGAGACGACAATGGTATATTGTTTCTTGGCGTCAAAGCTTTTTGTGGTTCTCTTCGATGTCCTCCGTACGAGCAAGATAAATACATAGCTTGTGTAGTTTGTATGAAATAAATCTTTAAACAAAACACCAAAGATGTCTTGAAGATTTCAAAACAGATATTTGTATTTTCTCTCGTATTATTCTTTTTGTAATCTTCCACGCAGCTGATGACCACTAATAATAAATGATCTCAAAAATTGTCTCTATCAAACTATCGGTTAACTCATTCACCCTGAACACTCATTTGAACTCTTCCAGTTCAAAGGTTGGAATAGTTCGTTATGAAGTTTTAGGAGTGAATGAGTTAAAGTTGACAAATTATATCACTTAGCACTTAGTTACTCAACATGTTTGTCAAGATGGATGTGACATAGAGGTCCAGTGACATTTAATCCCTGACGAAGGGCTAAGCCCGAAAGCTTGGAAAAGAGTCATTTACAAGTTCATTTATATCACTTAGGTTTTCTTATTTCTATATGTTTATTTGTAAAATTTGGCAATGCAGCATAATAGTTGAAGTCTTTGCAATTCCATTGAAACAATTAAAGTGAGGTGATGGTACTGCTAGATTCATTAAAAATAATTCAGTCAACATATTTGGTTTTAATTTTAACCTTGAAAGTTGAGTTGGTAGTCTTGATATTAACGAGGCCATGATCTCAACAATCTATGGTTGTTATTGAATTGAAAGTTTATTTACACATTTGACCCCTGACCTTGAAAGTTGGTCAAGGTCATTTGTGTTTTCAAACTTGCTAGCCCTTCACTTGAGCACGTCTCTGGTAAAACAATAAGTGTCTAAGCTGAGTTTGTTTAAATAGCTTAGCTAGTTTCTACATACTGGACGGAAGTGAGCGTATGTGAGCCATTAAGTAATAGCCCTTTACTGAAGCATGGGAATGGTCAAATATTATTTCCCCAGCACCTTAGTTTCTTAAAAGTTTCTGTATACTTGGCTGATATGACATGACAACAGTGACATGGACTTTTGATATTTGGACCTCAAAAAGCTATCCCAAGCTAGGATTTCTGATAACAGTGTACAAGTGCTGACTCCCTATTGTTTTCTACAGCAAGTGATATTAACCTTCGAAATTCTCATTTAAAAACAAACAACCGCTTTCCAGATGAAGCAGTGCATGTATTTAAATGAGCAGAGTGGTCGAGTGGTTAACACCATCCGCCTACCACGCAGGCGGCCGGGGTTCAACCCGAAGTCAGCGCACGCATGGAATATTCAGCGAAAGTGTTTTTCTCCTGCCCGAAAATCTCCAATAATCCAGGTGGAGTATAAAATGGTCTGGGGTTGGTGTTGTGGTATCTGTGCCGTAGCATTCAAGTGAGGTGGCACTATTAATTATGACGTTGGAAGCACAGTGCTAATACAAACAGATGGAGTTATGCCCCTTTATGCGAAATACTTGTCCGTGCAACTCCTCCTTAACTGACAGGTGGATTTCATTCAAACTTTGCACGAATGGTCGGTATCTTATGTAGTTGTGCACCGGCATTTGGGATTTCGACCCTTTTTGGTTGAGGTATGCCCCTTTGTGCGAAATACGTGTTACTAGTGGCACACTGTGGATTGCTTTGCAATGCTTTGCCTTAGTAACCCTTTAACTTACAGTTCTGATTTATATAGCAGCAGGAGTATTAGTTAGCCTTTGGCTTACAGTTCTAGTTATTGAGTGGCAGCCAATAGTAACAATGACCCTAACCTTGAAAAACCAAACAAAGCAAGCACTTTTGTTAAGGGAGTAGTGCATTTAGTTTGAGTGCTATCAGCCAATGAAACCTTTGGATGAACTCTAGGTGGGTCATCCCCTTTGTTTGTGTAACTTTTGTTCTCCATTAGCTAAAAGAAGCTACCACTCCATTTAGTCTAAAACCTCTCCAGTAGTTTGGAAATAAATGTTATTTAATGTCTTTCTCAATGATTTGATTATCACATTTTCGTAAAAGGTATGATAACTCTTTACAACATTACATTACATACATATAATGTATTTGATTTGAAGAAAGAATTTGAACACCTTTAGGGAATGTCCGACTATTCTATAGAGAGATGCATTATTAGCCTTCAAATTTCCTCGTAATGTTTCTGTGGACTGCAAATATAAAACCATGAAAAAGCAGTTACAAAAGTTTCAAAAACAAATAAGGTTTTATAAAGATTTTATTTCCGAATGAAATATATACATCAAATAATCTCGTATCTCCTCGCAGATAAAACCATAATTTAAAAAAGTATCTATACAAATTCTCTTCATGTGAGAAGCAGTAGAATGATAAAAGCAAAGTGTTAATTAGTCAACTGTATCTTGCTTATAGAGACTTAAAGCTGACAGTGAAAGTTAAAAAGCTTTCAATTGAGATTTAAGAAAAAACCGGTTATGTTATTTCCGGTTTAGAGATCTTCCCCATCTCTTCCTTCTATCGTTTCTAAGGAAGTGCCGACCTTTTAGTTTGTCCTTGCTTAGTAACGAATATGGGTCTCGCTGGGTATAAACAGCGCATTACCCGTCAAACCGGTTATCATTTGTTCAATATGTGCACAAGGTGACACTACTTTACTATATATATAGAACACTTTCACGCACAATTTTTTTACCGACATTTTGTGTCAGATCAGTTGAATAAAACTGAAATGGAACACATCAAAGATATTATTTATCTAAGAAAAGTGGAAATAGTAGTATAATACGACCAATTAAAATATCAAAATATATAATGCACTAATTCCAATCGTTTCCATGAAAACAGTTCAATTATCAAGTTTCACATTGTTGACTTCACACCTGGCAGTGTCGCATTTGGCAAGTGTTTTTTGTAGTAAAGGGTCTACACGACGAAGACTAAGAGTTCATAAGTTATTATTAAGGAGTCATCTGCAAATTGTCCGAGTTTATAATTATTGTGATGTATCTGAATGCCCTTGATATTTGTATTGTTTTCCCCCGTGTTATATCCTATATATATGAACCAAACAATGTGATGATTATAGTGTAAGGGAGGTAACAATTGCTTTATAGAAATTCACATAGAGAATATATACATTTCATATAGAATATACATGAACCAAACAATGTGATGATTATAATGTAAGGGAGGTATTGCTTTGTACTATGTTTGTGAACTTTCCAGGAAGGAGATGAGTAACGAACGAGAATAAAAAGAGAGACAGACGACGAATGGCGTGGTTTATATTTCCTCCGAAATAAGCGAGCCCCAATATATTTAATCCATAACACCTGAATAGTTAGTACATTGTAACTAGTAAGAATAGATACTGTGAGACGGGACCTCCTTGGGGGAATCCACATTTTACATTTAATTTCGACAATATATAATTTTGAGTTATATCCATCTTAGCCCGAGTTTCCTCTGGCCCTAACACCTGAACACTGCATCACAGTTTGGGGGTCTGTATATATTGTCTACGTGTAAAGGGTTTGAGTTCTTAAATTAGATTTGAATATTCAATATTTCCATGCCCTCTACCGCCATGTCTCTACGTCTTATAAACGGTGTATTGTTCTCTATATATGTCGCTACACCACCATGCCGTTTTCCATGCGGCCTGTCCAATCGTTCCAGCTGATAATTATTTATATTTACATCTCTTCTTCTTCAGATTAGTAAACTCTGACTTGGTATAAATTAGTATACGCAATGAAAAAAGGCTCGGCGGATTGATACCTGTTTCAAAAATGGCGCCGTTCACGCTTCAGTGAGATAACTGTTCGGCGACAGCTATTGTTTGGTTCCTTCAACATCTAGAAACATTGCACATATTTGAAATCTATGTTGTCTAATAATTCAACAATTGTATCCTGGCAAACCCTTATTCCGTGGATGCACATTCAAAATTCTTTGACGGTAAAGCAAACAATGGCGGCTTCCTTTTGCGAAGTTTGACCGCGTAACCACCAGAGCAGTGTGTCAATGCATGTACCTAAAGACCTTTATAAATAAACACATATGTTCGAAATGCTACTTATAATACTTAATTTAAACTTTAAAAGCGATAAAAAGAAGAAAAATAGTCTTGTTCACTGCGTCGTTTCTAAATATACCCATATATCGATGTAGATTCACTGGAACTATATTATCTTAGCAACCACGGCTACCTTAGTTAACATCGTAGCAACTCGCTTTGAATGTCTTTTCATTTGTATAGCATTTGAACACTATGATGTAATTATAATGATTGACCTTCGGTTTGACGGCGTAAACGGTAGTATGAACGCAGTTGGCAACGGATTATAGAATATGTTCGTTGCCATCTGCGTTCATACGACCGTAAACGCCGTCGAAATGCAGGCCAATCCTGAAATGTACACCTCATCGTCACTTATGTCCGAACATAACCAGATTCCTGTGAACACAAAATATCGAACTGCTAACGGACGACGTGGAAGGATATTTCTTACGGTGTATTGTAACTACTCCGTATGTTCTACGAACACATCTTTCAACCAGCAGGTAACGAAAATAAGGAATGTTCATTTTCCTCAATATTACCGTACGTAGTACATATGTACCAGTTATGCCAATTGTGCATTTGTAGAACATGTTAAGAATACAAACATTTATGATAGTCACACAATTAAATATCACAGACTGTAAAAGCTACTTGAATCATGTATCACAGTATAATGATATCGGGTAATTCTTCTTAAAACATTTACACTGCATGCATTTCTAACACTGCTGTTTAGCCCATTCCACAATACAGAGCATTTATAGGTAAAAGATCTCTTAAAATAGTAGTTTGTTCTGGCTAAAGGTACATACCGTTTCTCTGAAGATGATGCTCTTGTAAATCTAGCAGTGACCTCATTTACATAAGCAAACATATTGTGTAAAACACATGGAATATCAGTTTAAAATGTTGTCAAAACTGCTTTTCTTAAATCATTAAAGTCAGACACAGGCATCTATCTTAGGATTTAAAAGGTGAACAAGTAAGGTTAAAATATTTCAAACATCGAGTAAAATTCCAGCAGATCTTTTCTGAAGTTTAAAAATGTTACCAATATATATTCTTTATTACTTGGAGTGCTCAACATCGATGAGCGCGTAAACACACTAGTGTTGTATACCTTCAGAAGGATTTCATTAGACATAAAAGGTCTAAGTCGTCGAACAACATCAATCTGTTTTGACAACCTTTCCATGATAAACAATTATCTATGAAGACACCTAGAAGTTTGGCCCGGATAGCAGTTTCAATGGTAAAATCATCAATCCTAACTACAGGATCACTACATTTAGCAAGTTTTTGGACAGTTGTGTCATTTTTTCTTCTAACACTTCAACAGTCTTATTTCTGACATCCTGGGAAGTATCATCAGCATACATGGTAGCTGATGCATGCTTTAGACACCTTAGATAAGTGGTCCCAAAATTGAGCCCTGTCGGACACCAATATTTATTGTTTGAAAGGCGAAGAAAATATTTTCGAAACTTACAGCCTGTGTACTCTCTTAGACTTAAAAATACCAAAGGCCTTACGAAGGTCAATAAAAAGGACACCATTGCCATGATTAGCAACATTTAAAAGTACTGTTTCAGTAGAATGATGTGGTCTAAAACCAAAATGACAGTCACCTGTTAGTTTGATCTTACAATTGACCAATTAGCTTCGTAAAGCTGTTGAAACTTACGCAAACAAGAGTACTTCATTTATTTGCTTATTCCTTTTGTCTATAAAAGAGATAATGAGAAGATACCCTTCAAACACAATAGCTGACTTTTGAAAAAAAAAATCCTGCATTGTTAGGAATAATATTTGTATTATCAATATCATTTTTTTAATGTTGAAGTCCCTTTAATACTCTTTCAAAAGTAGCATTTAAATTGGAAATTTCTTTAATCTGCGATTTCCTTTCGTGCAAATTTGCGAGTAAGATCGATCATCTAAGGATGTATATCGCGAATTTTCATTGAGACACAATTAAAGCTGTTGATGTACTTTTTTCTTTCGTTAATTCAAATCTTCGTGAATACGTTGTTGGACGAACACTTGCTTTAAATAAATGTTCACAAAAACAAGCGTTCTACAGTATATGACTTATCTAACATAAACTAGATTCGTTGGATTTATTTTTGGTTCACCACAAGTTACTCACCTATGCACTGACACTGACCCGTTTTTGACGTGGTGTCAGTTACTGCCTGATAACCTTTGCACGAACTGTTGTCACCATTTTGTAAACTAAAGGGAATCGGTATAGACGTAAAATGGCGATTAACCGTATCAGTTTGGTAGTATTCGTCTTCTATGCGTTGATAGTTTGTGGTCATTGCAAAGAAGACTCTAACAAGAGGATTCTTCTGAATGACCCAGACTACATTCAACAGCTTATAACCCATCTCCAGGGAGAGTTACAGACCCTCCAGACCACGGTACATACCCTCCAGACCACGGTACATACCTACCAGACCATGGTAGAGACACAAACTGGTGAAATATCCTCTCTCAAAACACAACTTTCACAGGCAAACAACGGTAAGCTTCTTAATTACTATAATTGAAGATAGACAGATACTAATTATGTTGAATTTTAAAGTGTGTCATTAAAAAGAAAAGGCCTAACTATACCATTTGCTCTTCAGCTGGGCGAAGGTGTGCACGTATATCGTTAAGAGTGTGAATTGTATATGTAAAAGTAGTAATGATGCGTCTTGGTGTGTGTGTGTGTGTGTGCTTAATATCCCTTAGCAACGGCGTCGCCATCTGGTTGTTTTGACCTGCGTCGAGCGTGCTTGGGTTAAACCGCTTATCGTTGACTTCATTGATTATGGCCCTGGTATCCGACATGCGTGTGATCCTTGGCCACGAAGCGGTGACCCCTGTCAGTTTTTCTATCGGGTTTTCTGAGGTACTTTTATTTTTCGGCTCAACAAAAGTAAAAAAACTCGATGACGTCATGAAAAGTTACTCTCCGTATAAAATTAAAAAATCTCAGTTAAACCTGAAAGAAAAACTGACCAGGGTCAAGATGGCGGCACCGTTGCTAAGGAAAACACCATCTTGCAGCGCCGTTGCTCCCCCTCGTTGACTTCATTGATTATGGCCCTGGTCGCGTATCCGACATGCGTGTGATCCTTGGCCACGGGAAGCGGTGACCCCATTTCCATTTGCAGCATAAAAATTTGGTCTATCAAAATATTATTTTAAGTTTAAAAATCGTACTTATGTCGGCCAGATTGAATTTCAAATCAATTTCTTAGTAACAAGAATTGCTCTGGATCATACACCAAAAACTTTTCAAGTTTTTCAAGATGGCGTCTATATAGCGGCTATATTGAATTTCAATCAGCGCCAAAAAAACAAGTATCTGTCTTAATATAGACATGATTTATTTCCCCATTCAATTCGGCGAAACAAATCAAAAGGAATTGGAACAAATAAAAAACAAAAATCATACACCGATCATTTATCTATTACATGTCAGCGAAATCGGTCCTGAGTTGTCGTTGAAATATATTTTTAATATTGCTACAATTACTGTGCTATTGAATTTCAAATTTGCTTTAACACTACAAGATCTGGTCAGGATATGCATTGCTCATTTCCATTACATTCGAGCTTAATCAAGTCAGTAATATTTGTGTTTATAAAGTAAATTTTAAAAATGGCGTCCTTTGCGGTCATACTGGAATTCTGATCGGTTCTAAAACTACAAAGTCCAGTCACTACCATGTCATTATCATTCCAAATACAGTTCAGCCTAATGAGCTCAATAGAAATTATGTTAAAGGGGGAAAAATCAAGATGGATACCATGGAGTCCATATTTAATTTTAATTTTAAGTATTTAATTTCCATAGTAACAAGAGCAAATCTAAGCCACACATCACATTCCAATTATTTTCAAATAAATTTCAGCTAAATTGGTTTAGCAGAATTGGAGTTAAAACTCGAAATATATTCTGAAGACAGCTGCCATGGCGGCCATATTAAAAAGTTTTTTTGAATATACATGAAAGTTTAAAACCTTAAAAATCAGAACTTAAAGATAAATAAAATAAACAAATCAAGAGGCATGTATTATTTAAAAAAAAATAAAAAATAAAAATCGCAGGATATATTAATTCATAAATCTATATTAAATTTTGAATGATCAGCATGTACTACCACACTCTGTTATAATAAGGAACCATTCAAATCCATTTTGCGTTCAATCCATTGAAACAAGAGACCCAATCGGCCTGTATCAACCCGCATCTATGACAATTAAATAGGTCTTGGTCAAACTCTATTTAAATAGGCTAAAGTATGGTACTTTACAAATTATCAGTATTTTTGGGAGATTGTATTACCTGGTAGACTACACTTTATAACAATTTATAGGAAGGCTTTAACTTACTGTAATAATCTGACCTTCAAAGATTGTTTAGGTCATTCATTCAAATTTCACTGTAACAATATAATAGCAATTTACCCATTAACATACAGACAAATTGGAATAACACCTATGTGACCTTGGAATTGAGTAAAAAAAGTATCACTGGAAACAACTTCAAAGACTATAATATTTTACTTTTACTTTTTCATTCAAACAATTTGATCCTTTTCGGTGTTTTGGCAATAGCCTATTTGTTTTGTCTTAACACTTTGAACTATCCAGCTTTTTGCCTACATAATTATGACATGAATGTTTAAAACACTTACTCGCTATACATGCGCATAAATGTCACCCACTATTCTTTTCGATTCGATATATAAATCAGAACACGTTTTCCCATTTGTTATAGTCGGTGGGGGATCCACGTTTGTTCGCTGGGGACGGACCGACTGTCCTGCCAATCTGACGGAACTCGTATATTCTGGTAAGTTTGTAACTCTATAACCTAAGGACAGGAGTGTCTTGTCTCTTCATCCCTAGCAAGTTTATACCAAGGTATAAGATGAGAACGTTAACTGCTTCGATGTTATGACACAGGGAGTGAGTACTAAGGTGCGAGATACGAGTCTAGTCCTAACAACACTAGTATAATTACCTCTTCCTGCATGGGAAATGTATATACATTATGTAGGATGATGTGATGGGGATTTGCACTGTTTATTCCGTCTTTGCGTATTGTAGAGTTATCTTCTCTTTGGAGTAGGTATTGATTGTTGCGTCACTTGTTTGTGAGAATAACGTCATCAATTTTTGAGAAAACGATGTAATTTTCTCGCACAGACCAATGACGTAACAATCAATACCTGCTCCCAAGAGAAGATAACTCTGCAATACGCAAAGACGGAATAAGTTGTACCCCAGGAAGTAAGTCCGTGTTTGGTTTGGTAGAAATGTTTTATAATTTTACTAGTTTTCTGGTATAATGTTATCCTGGTATCATGAATGTTTTGTCTCTTCATGCCTGCCTAGCAATAATTTATGTGGTAATAAGGTGGAAATCCTGATCATTTAAGTTATGACCTGATTTCCCTATTATACCCCTTTCCTTTGTAAGGGAACAGACGCTAGAGCAATTTGTGGTAGCATAAATGCATTGTCTATTGATGTCAAGTATAATGCATAGACATAGGATGGGGATCACAACCGTTAATTTATTGTATTACTTATTCCATTGAAATAAGGCCCCGTCCGTCTACCTCTATAGGGTTCACATCCCCAATTTATAAAACATTGTCCCCTATGCCACAGATGTTCAAAATCAAACATGATTTAAATACGTTCAATCTTATGGAAGGCGAGGAATTTGAAAGATTTACCTCTACTGCCCCTATTGCGTCTGCCCCTCTGGCCCTTGTTTGACCAACAATGTTCCATACTAAATTTTACAAAAATCGAGTTAGCCGTTCTGGACTAGAAGTGTTTTAAAAGAAACGATATTTTTGTTTAAGATTTGTTTATCTTTCCTTTAAAAATGTGGCGTATTTATAAATAGGAGCCCATTTGTGTTAGGTTTAGCAGGAGGTTCCTGGTATGACCACAGTGGAGCGGCAGTTGACTATCTTTGTCTGCCACCTGATCCGGAATGGTTACAGACAACAGTTGTACCGGATGATTACACGGGGAGGCTCTATGGGGCAGAGTACGAATCTTTCAATGGATATACTCTCTTTGGGCCACAATCACACAATGAAGAGGTTCCCTGTGCGGTCTGTAGATCTACTTCCTTTGTTTCCTCTGTAATGATACCGGCAAGGACGACCTGCTACAGCGGCTGGACGAAGGCTTACAGTGGGTCACTGGCGTCAGGGTCCTATGCACACGTAGCTGCTTCCCAATACGTATGTGTAGACGAGAACCCACAGCCTGTTGTTGGAGGAGCTGATAGAGACGACAATGGTAAAATGTTTCTTGGCGTCAAAGCGTTTTGTGGTTCTCTGCGATGTCCTCCATACCAGCAAGACAAATTTCTATCTTGTGTAGTTTGTATGAAATAAATATTTGAGAAAATATTTAGTATCTTGCATTTTTATGAAAGATTTCAAAACAAATATTTTAATTTTCTCTCATATTTATTTTTTCCTCATTTACACGCAGCAGATGACCACTGAACGTAAAGGATCTCAAAAAATATCTCAATCAAACTATCAATTAATTCATTCACTCATAAAGACACATTTGAACACTTCTTTAATTTAATTTCTCTATGTTCATGTGTAAAATTTGGCAATGCTGCATAATAGTTGAAGTCTTCACGATTCCATTGAAACCATTAAAGTGAGGTAAGGGTACTGCTAGATTCATTCAAAATAATTCAGTTAACACCTTTTATCTAATTGTGACCTTGAAAGTTGACTTGGTAGTCCTCATATTAACGAGGCCATGTTCTCAACAATCAACGGTCGTTCGTATTTCGAAAGTGTTTTTTTACACATTTGATCCCTTACCTTGTAATTTGGTCAATGCCATTTGTGTTTGCAAACTTGCTAGCTCCTCACTTTTCACAGCACGTTTCTGGTAAAACATTAAAAGGATTTTGGCCACAATTTTTTACATTTTGTAAAAATAAGCGAAACCTGTAATATACTTTAATAAATACCGAATCATCCATTAACATATACTTAATACCTTATCATAATCCATCATAACGTTACATATCCCCATATCGACGTCAAAAAGTGAAAGTTTTACCAAACAAATTTTGCATCTGAGTTTGACGTAGTATTATAGCACGTAGACATGGAACGCGAAAACTTTCATTCAATTTGGACTTGAAAAGTAAAAACGCCGGACAGTATAGTTAGTTTGTATACCAACGAGTATACGTGAACAACTAATGTATGTCTAGTGTCGATCAAACTGTCACTGTCACGATTAAATTAGATTATGATAGTTTGAAACATTTGTTTCTTTGAAATATTGCTTTAGATGTCGGCTGAAATCGAGATACGAAAATTAAAATGACCCTTCCCCATTCCATGATTTTTTTTCATTTCACCTAAAATCAGTAACATGTTTTTTAACACTTTGTATGGAATTAGCAAAAAATAATCCTCTTTGAGGTGTTTTGAAATATATGAAAAGGTTTAACGTTCTGAGGCATTATATTATTTGCCTACTCCGTTGAACAACGGTTAAAAAAATGTACAATATCTATTTAAATAATTAAACAGATTCGTCACGCAGGTGTGGCTTGAAGTAATTACCCAAAACCCAGAAACAAACAAATATTGCTTCATATTCTATGCATACTTTTCAGAAAAGAAACAGGTTCCTAAATCTCCACTTATCGCTAGCTTCAAATTATACGTAAAATTCAAACTCAAAATAGAAAAGAATTTTGCCAGGCTTGTGATATTCAATTCAATTAGGCTTCACGGCATTGGTTTTGCGTTTGTTTTAAAACACAATTTCCATAAACAGGAACTTGATTAGTTAGGATCTATGCTAATATTGGAATGTTTATTATGAAAATAGTGTGCCACAAGTAAAGTCATCACAAGTTGTTGGATCCGCCCCTGAAGATATATTTTTGTTAAAAAAGGCTGCTAAACAAATGTTCATGTTGGTATTTTAAACTATGCAATAGATGGCATATCATCACCACCATTGCTACAAAAATAACAAAACTGTAGAATTCAGAATTTTCATCAAAAAACTAATATCGTTTATGATTCACACACATTTTTACCTTATTAACTTGGTCAGTTTTCAGTCCATGTTACTAAACGCATGTCAAATACAAATATAAACGCTGTTGAAATTTAGTTTAACACTTTTAACAACATTTTTTCCCCGAACACTTGGACAAAAAGAAACGCACCGGTACACCATACTACCTGTGTTAGTTGGATGATCGGTTATAAATGCCCTTTGGCCACGACATTCACAGGTAACACCTCTGACATAATGACAACTGTAGTTCACCAGGTAGGTAACGTAAATGCCCTTTGGCTATAATAAAATGTGGTAAGAACTACATGTAACTAACATACCTTTTAATTCACAGGCAAGATATGTAGGTGTGTGAACTGTGTATTACCACGGACTTAGATAACAATCTAATTCCGTGGTATTACTATATCAAAGTTTGGACCTGAACTAAAGTGTTCAGAGTAATTTTACATCTTTAGATCGACTTTCGGTAAAAATGACACCCCCAAAGATCACAAATATATACGAGAAGGGTGGGAAGCTGTCGAAAAGTCGACCCCACCTAACTTTCTTGCATCAAAAACAAAATTTCTAGTTGATCTACTGAAAGTACCGCTGCAAAGATAGATACTTTTCCACGTAAAGTTGACGTCAGCCTCGTGCCGAAACATGCAGTGGTTTAGCGAAAAAAATGGCTGCGCTTCTAGCCAATCACACCACGATCCGCGCGACTCTCCGCAAGTGGCTGACATTACCATCATTAATATTATACAACAAAAGTGGCACGATGACTGCGAAAAACTTTTTGAAATAGCGTGTGTTTTTGAAGCAAATAGAGATCATGTCCGCGGAAGGAGAATACATTTTATGTGCATAAAGGAGGTTTTTAAAAGAAAAACTATCCACCTTTCTAACGGTACTAAGCATTTACCCGTAGATCAACTAGAAATGTTTTTGATGATAGGGGGTGTCATTTTTACCAAAAGTCTATCTAAACACTTGTGACATGTAAAATGAATCTGAACATTTTAGTTTAGGTCCAAATATAGCTGTAACAAATTCTCATGTCCCTGCAAGTGGACATGACAACAGTGACATGGACTTTTGAGATTTTGCCCTCAAAAGCTTTCCCAAGCTAGGATTTCG
Organism: Mizuhopecten yessoensis; assembly: GCF_002113885.1. Taxonomy (NCBI): domain Eukaryota; kingdom Metazoa; phylum Mollusca; class Bivalvia; order Pectinida; family Pectinidae; genus Mizuhopecten; species Mizuhopecten yessoensis. Next base: position 308,817 of record NW_018405678.1, read on the forward strand.
GATAACGGTGTATAAGCTTTATTGTCCCACATGAATTGTGCTGACTCCCTATTATTTTCTACAGCAAGTGATATTGACCATTGAAATTCTGACTTGAAAAACAGTCGCAAGCAACCACTTTCTAAAGGAAGCATTGCATGAAACTCGAGTGTTCAACAATTAAGTAGAAACCAATAGTAACAATGACTTTGACCTTGAAAAACCATCCAAAGCAAGCACTTTTGTTAAGGGAGGAGTGTATTTAGTTTGAGTGCTATCAGCCAATGGAAACTTCAGATGTACTTAGCTTCTCAGCCTCTAGGCGGGTCATCCCCTTTATTTAGGAGGCACTNAGAATTGTTGAATGTTAGCTGTGAGCGCTGAAATGGCAACACCAGCTGTTTGCTCTCCAGGGAGTTGAGAAAGATATTTGCTGGTTGCAAAGGCTCTATAACCACGGATAATAATTTGTGAACCACTATGAAACGAACTAGGTTGTGATAAAGCGTTATATAAGAACCTAAACTTATTATTATTTGTATAAGTTCTGTTCCCCATGAGCTTAAAGATGCTACCGCTACATTTAGGATAAAACCTCTCCAGTAGTTTGGAAATAAATGTCATGTAATGTCTTTCTCAATGATTTGATTATCATATTGTCGTAACAGGTATGATAACTCTTTATAACATTACATATTTAATTTGAAGAAAGAATTTGAACACCTTTAGGGAGTGTAAGACTATTCTCTATAGAGAGATGAAATATTAGCCTTCAAATTTCCTCATAATGTTTATAATGTTTCTGTGGACTGCAAATATACAAATTGCTTTCATATCAAATTGTGAAAAAGTAATTACAAAAGTTTCAAAAACAAATAAGGTTTTATAAAGATTTTATTTCAGAAAGAAATATATACATCAAATGATCTCGTATCTCCTCGCAGATTAAACCATAATTTACAAAAGTATCTATATAAATTCCCTTCACGTGAAAAGCAGCAGAATGATAAAAGCAAAGTGTTCATTGGTCAACTGTATCTTGCTTAAGGAGACTTAAAGCTGACAGTGCAAGTTATAAAGCTTTCAATTGAGATTTAAAAAGAACAATTATGTTATTTCTGGTTTACATATTTTCCCCATCTCTTCCTTCTGCCGTTTCTAAGAAAGTGGCGACATTTTTGTTTGTCCTTACTTGGCAATGAGTATGGGTCTCGCTGGGTATAAAAAGCGCATTACCCGTCAAACCAGTTATCATTTGTTCACGCACGATTTTTACCGACATTGTGTATCAGATCAGTTGAAAAAGACCTGAAATGGAACACATCAAATATATCATTTATCTAAGAAAAGTGGAAATAGTAGTATGATACGATCAATTAAAATATCAAAATATCTAATGCACTAATTCAAATCTTTTCCATGAAAACGGTTCAATTATCAAGTTTAACATTGCTGACTTCACACCTGGCAGTGTCGCAATTTGGAAGTGTTTATCTAGTAAAGGGTCTACACGACGTAGACTAAGAGTTCATAATAAAGTTATTATTAAGGAGTCATCTGCAAATTGTCCGAGTTTAGGATTATTTTGAAGTATCTGAATGCCCTTGATATTTATATTGTTTTCTCCCCGTGTTATATATATATAGTATATATGAACCAAACAATGTGATGATTACAGTGTAAGGGAGCTAACAATTGCTTTGTAGAAATTCATATAGATTGCTTTATAGACATACATTTAGAGAAGATCTACATTTTATTTAGTATATATATGAGCCAAACAATGTGATGATTAAAGTGTAAGGGAAGTATTGATTTGTACTATGTTTGTAAACTCTCCAGGAAGGAGATAAGAAAAGAACCAGAATAATAAGAGAGACAGAAGACGAATGGCGTGGTTTATATTTCCTCCGAAATAAGCGAGCCCCAACATATTTAACCCATAACACCTGAATAGTTAGTATTTCAGCCTCATACATTGCAAATAGTAAGAATAGATACAGTGAGACGGGACCTCCTTGGGGGAATCCAAATTTTATATTTAGGTTCGACACTATATAATTGTGAGTTATATCCATCTTAGCCCGAGTTTCCTCTGGCCCTAACACCAGAACACTGCATCACAGGTTGGGGGTCTATATATATTGGCTACGAGTTAAGGGTTTGAGTTCTTAAATTAGATTTGAATATACAATATCAATATGTCCATGCCCTCTACCTCCATGTCTTTACGTCTAATAAACGGTGTATTGTTCTCTATATATGTCGCTACACTACCATGTCGTTTTCCATGCGGCCTGTCCAATCGTTCCAGCTGATAATTATTTATATTAACATCTCTTTCTTCTTCAGATAAGTAAACTCGGACTGCATATACATTTCCTTTGTACAGCATTTGAACACTATTTATGATGTTATTATAAGGATTGACTTTCGTTTTGACGCCGTAAACGGTAGTATGAACGCAGTTGGCAACGGATTATAGAATATGTTCGTTGCCATCTGCGTTCATACCACCGTATACGCCGTCGAAATGCAGGTCAATCCTGAAATGTACACCTCATCGTCACTTATGTCCGAACATAGCCAGATTCTTGGGAACACAAAATATCGAACTGCTAACGTGCGACGTGGAAGGATATTTCTTACAATGTATTGTAAATACTCCGTATGTTCTACGAACACATCTTTAAACCAGCAGGTAACGAAAATAATGAATGTTCATTTTCCTCAATATTACCGTAGTACATATGTGCCAGTTATGCTAATTGTGCATTTCCAGAACATGCTAAGAATACAAACATTTATGATAGTCACACAATTAAATATCACAGACTGTCTTAAAACATCTACACTGCATGCATTTCTAACACTGCTGTTTAGCCCATTCCACAACATCGATGAGCAATAGATAAAATGCGTAAACACAATAGTGTTGTATACCTTTGAAGAATTTCATTATACATAAAATGTCTAAGTCGTCAAACAACACCAATCTGTTTTGAAAACCTTTCCATGATAAAAATATCTATAAAGACACCTAGAAGTTTGGCCCGTATAACAGTTTCAATGGTAAAATTATCAATCCTAACTACAGCATCACTACATTTAGCAAGTTTTTGGACAGTTGTGTCATTTTTTCTTCCAACACTTCAACAGTCTTATTTCTGACATCCTGGGAAGTACATCAGCATACATGATAGCTGTTGCATGCTTTAGACACTTTGGATAATCATTTATATTTAATATTAACATCAGTGGTCCCAAAATTGAGCCTTGCGGGATACCAATATTTATTGGTAGAAAGTCGGACAAAATCTTTTCGAAACTTACAGCCTGTGTCCTCTAAGAGAGATAAGACTCCAAAATTGCAGAGCTGACTGAGAGACACCATGTGCATACAGCTTGTATAAAATTACCTTCTGATTTGCCGTTTCAAAGGCCTTACGAAGGTCAATAAAAAAATAATAAGATAGCCTTTGTCAAAAACACTTAGAAGTACTGTTTCAGTAGAATGATATGGTCTAAAACCAAAATGACAGTCACCTATTAGTTTGTCCGTACATGTTCATCTTACAAGTGATCAATTAGCGTCGTAAAACTGTTAAAAAATTATGCAAACAAGTGTACTTCATTTACTTGCTTATTCCTTTTGTCTATAAAAGAGATAATGAGAATATACCCTTAAAACACAATAGCGGATTTTTGGATTTTTTTCTTCATTGTTATGAATAGTATTACTAGTATAAAACTCATTTTTGTTCGTGTTTAAGTCCCAATAATACTCTTTCAATAGAAGCAGATAAATTGGAAATTACTTTAATCTGCGATTTCGTGCAAAATTTGCGAGTAGGATTGATCATCTAAGGATGTATATCGCGAATATTCATTGAGACACAATTAAAGCTGTTAAATCTTCGTGAATACGTTGTTGGAAGAACAATCGCTAAAATACATGTTCACAAAAACAAGCGTCCCACAGCATATAACTTATCTATTGTAAACTAGATTCGTGGGAGTTTTTCTTTGGTTCACCACAAGTTACACACCTATGCACTGACACTGACCCGTTTTTGACGAGGTGTCTGTTACTGCCTGATAACCTTTGCACGGATTGTTGTCGCCATTTTGTAAGCTATAGGGAATCAGTATAGACGTAAAATGTTGCTTAACCGAATCAGTTTGGTAGTATTCGTCTTCTATGCGTTGATAGTTTGTGGTCATTGCAAAGATGACTCTAACAAGAGGATTCTCCTGAATGATCCGAACTATATCCAACAGCTTATAACCCACCTCCAGGGAGAGCTACAAACCCTCCAGGCCACGGTTCAAACACAGCATGGTGAACATCAGACCCTCCAGACTACGGTACAAACACAACATGGTGAACTACAGACCCTCCAAAACACGGTACAGACACAACATGGTGAAATATCCTCTCTCAAAACACAACTTTCACAGGCAAACAAAGGTAAAGTACTTTACTATAAGTGAAGATAGACAGATATTTAAAGTGTGTGATTAAAAGAAGAAAAGTCCTAACTACGATTTACTCTTCAGCTGGAAAACGGTGTGCAGGTATATCATTTAGAGTGTGAATTGTATATGTGAAAGTAGTTACTAGTGTGTTAGTGTTAGCAACGACGTTACAAGATGGCGTTTCCTTTAGCAACGGTGCCGCCATTTTGTTGTTTTGACCTGCGGCGAGCGTGGTTTAAACCGATTATCGTTGACATAAAATTGATTATGAGCATGGTCACGTAGCCGCCATGCGGTTGATCCTGGACCACGAAGCGATGACCCTTGTCAGTTTTCCTATCAGGTTTTCTGAATGTTTTAGTTTTGGGCTCAACAAAAGCCGTTAACTCGATGACGTCATGAAAACGTACCCTCCATCTAAACGAGGTAATCAAACATATGCCGAAAACTACAAAACAAAAAAAGACACCACAAGATATCGGCACCGTTACTAAGGATAATGCCATCTTGTTACGCCGCTGCTACCCGTTCCATCAAGACATATCAAACACTACTTGTACATACATTTGAAATAGAAATATCGTCTATATCATGCTAAAATACCTACGGGTTTCTCACAGCAAATTAGTCTATTGAATTTGTTTCATTAAGGTGTAAAAAAAGTTGATGTCGGCCAGGTTGGATTTCGAATCAATTCCAAAAAAACAAGAATTGCTCTGGACCATACACCAAACACTTCCATTTAATTTAAAAATTAGCTTAGATGAATGAAGTTCCAAGTAGATTTTCAAGATGGCCTCTAAAGCGGCCATATTGGATTTCAAAACAGCTCCAAATAACAAATATCAGTCTGAATATACATATGATATTCTCCATTCAATTCGGCCAAATAAATCCAAATGAATAAGAACAGAAATTCACAAAAATCTTTTATCTATCATTTAAAATTTGACTTGCAGTTAAAAATATGTTTTCACCATCAGCCTACAGACTAATTATAATAACCCTTATTCCATTGGTTATTCAGAATAAGCCGTTTAAATGTTTAAGCACAATTGACCTCTGTGACCTTGGAAAGTAGTAAAAACATATCACTGGGACGAACTCAAAAGACTATAATATCGTAGTTCTAGTTTTTTATTCAAACAATTTGATTAGAATATAGTTGTACTATAAATGGCATATATTCGGTGTTTTGCCAATAGTCTTTTTGTTTTGTCTTGACACTTATCTAGCTTTTTGCCTTCATAATCATGACATGATATACATGTACTTTACTGTCACTCAGTATTCTTTTCGATATATAATACAGAACGCGATTTCCCCTTTGTTATATAGTTGGTGGCGGATCCACGTTTGTTCGCTGGGGACGGACCGACTGTCCTGCCAATCTGACGGAACTCGTATATTCTGGTAGGTTTGTAACTAAAATTACTCTATTCGTTTTGTTATTCAATTTGATAATTTTGACTATTTATGATTATTTTAAATACATTGTAGATTCAAACATTTTATAGCAAGCTGCGAGATAGGTAAACTTATGTATGTGCGTGATAAAAAACAACAAACAACAAGATAATACCGAAGTGTTAACAAAACTGAAATTAAACTGAAAATCAATTACACTAAGTAAAAATAATAACAGAAAAAAGAATTACGTAAAGTCACTTGAATATGTGGAAAATGATAAAACTTCCGATGTCCTGCAAAGGTAAGCGTTTTCTTTTTCAGCGCCAACACCCGCTTGTTGAATCTAGGTCAAATCCAAATTATGTCACGTCCTGACAACTTCGGTTGTGACAACAATACAAGAAGTCGTACTGATGAGATTAACCAATAAAAAATATCGACTTTCATATCACACAAAGAAATGACATATTTTCAAATGATATCATCATTGCCTATCCATAGTCTTTGTGAATCTGCATCTTTAAAAACCATGTATTTGTATGTTTGTCCGTCAGTCGTTGAAGTCTATCGTAGAAAGCAATGATAATCCGAGCAAGTTCTTGAATACTGAATCAACAGCGACATGTAAACATCGAAAGCTAAGAAAGGAAGGATGTTGCTATCAAGAAACGGAAACTTAACTATAGGAAAATCGAAATTGTCTGCATTTGTATAACTTAGCTGTAAACCGTCCTTTTTGATGTAATAAAGTTGTAATAAAAGATCGAGGAAAGCGTTTGGAGTAGAAGAGAATGTTTAAGATCGACTTGTTCAATGAATTGTTTTACTTAAAAAAACACATTATTGATATATGTGAAAGTGAAAATGAAGGATTTGGTTAGATTTGTCTAACCAGTACTGATAAGGCCATCATCATCAATGCATTGAGCCTGAAATGAAAACAAAAACAAGTCGACTAGGTGAGTGGCACTGTTTGTTCCCACAGGAATACCTACAGTCTGCTGGGAAAGTTTGCTTCTGAACACGACATAATATTGTCATCCTAGAACTGTAAGAACTCAATCATTCTCATAATTTCGTCTTCAGTGCTTTTCATTTTGGCATTTGTTCTTTTGTTTTGTTTTTGTAAACACATGATGGCTTCAAATATAATTTGCACATCCTATTTATATCGCCGATTGTCTTTCTTGAAAAAGAAAGCTGTCTTTATAGGTTAACAAAGGCGTTGTCTTCGCTCAATTTATATGCTTAATAAGCTATCTCGCAGCTTCCAGTTAAGAAAAAAAATATATGGTAAAACATATAGGTATATCCTTTAGTCAAGACAATTTGTCGAACATAGTCAGAGCAGAATTTTATATACATTGATGCTCAAATATTGGAGACGGCAAGGTCTACCACCGTCGATCCTGATTATTAAGAAAGAGATTCATCAATTTGGTATAGATTATTGTTAAGTTAGTTTTGAACACAACCATCAATAAATAACGCTTTCGAAAGTGTTTTCCTTGTCAAACAAATAGTGCAAATGACCGGTGTCTCAACTCTGAACCGCCGAAACAACTCATTATGCCACATTTTGCCAAGTCAGTAAAACTTATTAATAATCAAAACTTTAACGATGTTAATATGCAAATTTGGTCGGGAGTGTCCGTCCTTGCGCACAGGGACTTGTTCTTATATACCGAAGAGTATGAAATGTATAAATGATGATATGATGTGGATCTAAACTGTTTCAAACTGTTATGACCACGAAAGTAAGTCCGTAGTAGTTGGTCCTTATTCCTGGACAAATCCTGGTATCATGCATTTTTTCTCTCTTCATATCTAGCAATAGAATATGAAGTTATAGCAATTCCAAGTTATGACTTAATGCCCCTATTGGACTATTCCTTTGGGATAAGAACAGTCGAGATAGCAAACTCTGGTAGCACGAATGCATTGTCTAATGATTACAAGTATATATATATATGGAACTAGGATGGGGATCTATACCGTTGAATGTAGGCCCCGCCCCTCTACCTCTACATGGTTCTCATCCTCAATGTATACAACATTGTTCCCTATGACACAACTGTTCGAATCAAACATGATTTAAATACGTGCATTCATATGGATTGTTGGGGATTTTAAGAATTTACCTGTATTGCACCTCTGCCCCTTGTTTATACAAGTTCAAGTCCAGTTTAACCAACAATGTTCCACACTTAATTAAATAATATCCAGTTAGTCGTTCTGAACTAGAGGCGTTTTGAAAGAAACGATGACAAAGGAACCAAAGGAACGTTGATAGATGCCTTAAAGCAAAACATAAAAAGGGATCAAGAAAAAAAGACAAGGTAAGAGATCAATGCTAATGGGTTCTTTGCTTTTGTTTTAGATTTTTTCATCCAACTACACATTTTTCCTTTAAAAAAGCTGGCGTACTTATAAAAAGGAACCTATTTATTGTTAGGTTATGCAGGAGGTTCCTGGTATGGCCACACTGGCGCTGCAGTTGACTATCTTTGCCTGCCACGTGATCCAGAATGGTTACAGACAACAGTTGTACCGGATGATTACACAGGGAGGCTCTATGGGGCAGAGTACGAATCTAACACCGGACATACTCTATTCGGGCCTCAATCACGAGATGAAGAGGTTCCCTGTGCCGTCTGTAGATCTACGTCTTTTGTCTCCTCTGTGATGATACCGGCGAGGACGACCTGCTACAGCGGCTGGACGAAGGCGTTCAGTGGGTCACTTGCGGCAGGGTACTATGGACACATAGCTGCTTCTCAGTACGTGTGTGTAGACGAGAACGCACATCCTCTCGCTGGAGGGGCTGATAGAAACGACAATGGTATATTGTTTCTTGGCGTCAAAGCTTTTTGTGGTTCTCTTCGATGTCCTCCGTACGAGCAAGACAAATTTATATCTTGTGTAGTTTGTATGAAATAAATATTAAAAAACAAATGTTATCCTGTATTTTTATGAAATAAACAACACCACGAAAGATGTCTTGAAGATTTCATAACAAATATTTGTATTTTCTCTCGTATTTTTCTTTTTGTAATCTTCCACGCAGCAGATGACCACTAATCATAAAGGATCTCAACAATTGTCTCTATCAAAATATCGGTTCACTCATTCACCCTGAACACTCATTTGCACTCTTCCAGTTCAAAGGTTGGAATAGCTCATTATGAAGTTTTAGGAGTGAATGAGTTAAAGTTGACAAATTTTATCACTTAAGTATTTTAATTTCTGTATATTCATTTGTAAAATTTGGCAATGCAGCATAATAGTCTTTGCAATTCCATTGAAACAATTAAAGTGAGGTGATGGTACTGCTAGATTCATTAGATTAGAATCAGTCAACATATTTGATTTTAATTTTAATCTTGAAAGTTGAGTTGATAGTCTTGATATTAACGAGGCCATGATCTCAACCATCTATAGTTGTTAGTTAATTGAAAGTTTATTTACACATTTGACTCCTTACCTTGCAATTTGGTCAAGGTCGTTTGTGTTTTCAAACTTGCTAGCCCTTAACTTGACCACGTCTCTGAAAACATTAAGATCCTAAGCCGAGTTTGTTTAAATAGCTTAATTGTTCTTACTGTACATACGGAATGAGCTTATGTCAGCCATTTTTACTGAAGTGATAGCCCTTTACTCAAGCATTGGAATGGTCAAATATTTTTCCTCAGCACCTTAGTTTCTTAACAGTTTCTGTATAATTGGCTGATAAGACATGACAAAAGTGACATGGACTTTTGAGATTTGGACCTCAAAAAGCTATCCCAAGCTAGGATTTCTGATAACAGTGTACACGCTTTATTGTCCAACATGAATTGGGCTGACTCCCTATTGTTTTCTACAGCAAATGATATTGACTTTTGAAATTCTGATTAAAAACAGTCACAAGCAACCGCTTTCCAGATGAAGCAGTGCATGAAAATAAATGGACAGATTGGTCGAGTGGTTAACATGGAATATTCAGAGAAAGTGTTTTTCTCCTGCCCACACAACTCCAACAATCCAGTTTGAGTATAAAATGGTTTGGGGTTGGTGTTGCGGTATCGATGCTGTAGCATTCAAGTGAGGAGGCACTATTAATTGTGCTGCTGGAAGCACAGTCCTAATACAAACAGAACACAATACATATCCAGCACACACACAGGCATACACTCATTGGTAGATATTAGCCAGGTGAAATAGGACTAGTAGTTATCGCCTGATAAGGCAGCTCCTGCGAATTCGACAAAATTGTATTGATTAATGTATATGCTAATTGTGTTCATTGTTGATCTATGTACTGTAAAGTGCTTTAGAGTGGCTTATTCTAGCTAGATAGGGCGCTATATCAAATGTTTAATATTAGTATACCCCCGCAACGAAGTTAGGGTTTGGGTATACTGGAATAACCCTGTCTGTCGTCCACAGTCACTTGCCCGAAACACTCATCCTTAACTAACAGGCGGATTTCATTTAAACCTTTCATGAACGATCGTTATTTTTTGTTGTTGGAATCTTTTTGATGGAGNGTGCGCATTACTTTTCCGCAAAACTCCTCCTCTTTAACTAACAGGTTGATTGGTATCTTATGTAGTTGTGCACAAGCATTTTAATTTTTGGATATCGACCCTTTTGATTGAGGTATGCCCCTTAGGCGAAACACTTGTCCGTGCAACTCCTCCTTAACACATAGGTGGATTTCATTGGAACTTTTCATGAATGATCGGTATCTTTTGTTGTTGTGCATCGGCATTTTAATTTGGGATTTCGACTCTTTTGATGGAGTTATGCCTCTTTGGTAGAAAGACTTGTCAGTACAACTCCTCTTTAACTAACATGTGGATTTCATTGAAATTTTGCATGAACGATCGGTATCTTATGCAGTTGTTAATCGGCATTTTAATTTGGGATTTTGACCCTTTGTGATGGAGGTATGCCCCTTTGTGCAGATACTTAATACTGGTGGGAGACTATGGATTGCTTTGCAATGCTTTGCTTTAGTAAGCCTTTAACTTACAGTTCTGGTTTAAATAGCAGCAGGTGTATTAGTTAGCCTTTGGCTTACAGTTCTAGTTATTGAGTGGCAACCAATAAAACATACAAAGCAAGCACTTTTTAAGGGAGTAATGTATGTATTTAGTTTGAGCGCTATCAGCCAATGAAAACTTCAGATGTACTTAGCTTCTCAGCCTCTAGGCGGGTCATCCTCTCTATTTGTATAAGTTCTGTAACCCATAAGCTAAAGGATTCTACCACTACATTTAGGCTAAAACCTCTCCAGTAGTTTGGAAATAAATGTCATTTAATGTCTTTCTCAATGATTTGATTATCATATTTTCGTAAAAGGTATGATCACTCTTTATAACATTACATATTTGATTTGAAGAAAGAATTTGAACACCTTTAGGGATTGTCAGACTATTCTCTATAGAGAAACGCCTTTTAAGCCTTCAAATTTCCTTGTAATGTTTCTGTTACCTGCAAATGTAGAACCATAAAAAGCAGTGACAAAAGTTTCAAAAACAAATAAGGTTTTATAAAGATTTTATTTCAGAATGAAATATATACATCAAATGATCTCGTATCAACCATAATTTACAAAAGTATCTATACAATTCCATTCACGTGGAAGCAGCAGAATGATAAAATTATAGTGTTAATTGGTCAACTGTATCTTTGCTTAAGGAGACATAAAGCTGACAGTGCAAGTTAAAAAGCTTCTAATTGAGATTTGATTTTTTTTAAATGTTATTTCTGGTGCCGACATTTTAGTTTGGTCTTGCTTGGTAACGAATATTGGTCATTTGTTAGGGTGCAATAGGTACACAAGGTCACAAAACTTTACTATATATATATAACACTATCACGCACGATGTTTTACCGACATTTTGTATCAGATCAGTTGAATAAAACTGAAATTGAACACATCGAATATATCATTTATCCAAGAAAAGTGAAAATAGTAGTATAATACGACCAACTAAAATATCAAAATATCTAATGCACTAATTCCAATCTTTTCCATGAAAACGGTTCAATTATCAAGTTCGCATTGTTGACTTCACACCTGGCAGTGTCGCATTTTGCAAGTGTTTTTCTAGTAAAGGGTCTACACGACGAAGACTACGAGTTCATAATAAAGTTATTATTAAGGAGTCATCTGCAAATTGTCCAAGTTTATAATTATTGTGATGTATCTGAATACCCTTGATATTTGTATTGTTTTCCCCCGTGTTATATAGTATATATATGAACCAAACAATGTGATGATTATAGTGTAAGGGAGGTAACAATTGCTTTATAGAAATTCACATAGAGAATATATACATTTTATATAGTATATACATGAACCAAACAATGTGATGATTATAGTGTAAGGGAGGTAATACTTTGTACTATGTTTGTGAACATCCCAGGAAGGAGATGAGTAATGAACGAGAATAATAAGAGAGACAGAAGACGAATGGCGTGGTTTATACTTCCTCCGAAATAAGCGAGCCCCAACATATTTAACCCATAACACCTGAATAGTTAGTACATTGCAACTAGTAAGAATAGATACAGTGAGACGGGATCTCCTTTTCGGCATCCCAATTTTATATTTAAGTTCGACAATATATAATTTTGAGTTATATCCATCTTAGCCCGAGTTTCCTCTGGCCCTAACACCAGAACACTGCATCACAGTTTGGGGTCTATATATATTGGCTACGATTAAAGGGTTTGAGTTCTTAAATTAGATTTGAATATACAATAATTTCATGCCCTCTACCTCCATGTCTTTACGTCTGATAAACGGTGTATTGTTCTCTATATATGTCGCTACACCACCATGCCGTTTTCCATGCGGCCTGTCCAATCGTTCCAGCTGATAATTATTTATATTAACATCTCTTTCTTCTTCAGATAAGTAAACTCGGACTGCATATAAATTTCCTTTGTACAGCATTTAAACACTATTTATGATGTTATTATAAGGATTGACCTTCGTTTTGACGGCGTAAACGGTAGTATGAACGCAGTTGACAACGGATTATAGAATATGTTCGTTGCCAACTGCGTTCATACGACCGTATAACGTCACTTATGTCCGAAAATAACCAGATTCTTGGGAACACAAAATATCCAACTGCTAACGTGCGACGTGGAAGGATATTTCTTACAATGTATTGTAAATTCTCCGTATGTTCTACGAACACATCTTTAAACCAGGAGGTAACGAAAATAATGAATGTTCATTTTCCTCAATATTACCGTACNCATTCATTTAGAGAATATCTACATTTTATATAGTATATATATGAACCAAACAATGTGATGATTATAGTGTAGGGAAGGTATTGCTTTTTACTATGTAAACTCTCCAGGAAGGAGATGAGAAAAGAACGAGAATAAAAAGAGAGACAGACGACGAATGGCGTGGTTTATATTTCCTCCGAAATAAGCGAGCCCCAACACATTTAACCCATAACACCTGAATAGTTAGTATTTCAGCCTAGTGGATTGCAAACTATAGCAAGAAAAGATACAGTGAGACGGGACCTCCTTTTCGGCATCCCAATTTTATGTTTAAGTTCAACAATATATAATTTTGAGTTATATCCCTATTAGCCCGAGTTTCCTCTGGCCCTAATACCTGAACACTGCATCACAGTTTGGGGGTCTGTATATATTGTCTACGAGTAAAGGGTTTGAGTTCTTAAATTAGATTTGGATATACAATATTTCCATGCTCTCTACCGCCATGTATCTACATCTTATAAACGGTGTATTGTTCTCTATATATGTCGCTACACCACAATGTCGTTTTCCATTCGGCCTGTCCAATCGTTCCAGCTGATAATTATTTATATTTACATATCTTCCTTCTTCAGATAAGTAAACTCGTACTGGGTATACATTAGTATACGCAATGAAAAAGGGCTCGGCGGATTGATACCTGCTTCAAAAATGGCGCCGTTCACGCTTCAGTGAGATAACTGTTCGATGACAGCCATTGTTTGGTTCCTTCAACATCTAGAAACATTGCACATATTTGAAATCCATTTTGTCAAATAATTCAACAATTTTATGCTGGCAAACTTCTTATTCCGTGGATGCATATTCAAAATTCTTTGACGGTAAAGTAAACAATGGCGGCTTCTTTTTTGCGAAGTTCGACTGCGTAACCACCAGAGCGGTGTGTCAATGCATGGACCTAACGACCTTTATAAATGAATAAATATGTCCGAAATGCTACTTATGTTATTAAATTAAAACTTTAAGCGATAAAAAGAAGAAAAATAGTGTTGTTTACTGCGTATTTTCTAAATTTACCCATATATCGATGTAGATTCACTGGAACTATATTATCCTAGCAAACACGGTTACTCTATTTAACATCGTAGTAACTCGCTTTGAATGTCTTTTCCTTTGTATAGCATTTGACAACTATTTATGATGTAATTATAAGGATTGACTTTCGTTTTAACGGCGTAAACGGTAGTATGAACTCAGTTTGCAACAGATTATAGAATATGTTCGTTGTCATCTGCGTTCATACGACCGTATACGCCGTCGAAATGCAGGCCAATCCTGAAATGTACACCTCATCGTCACTTATGTCCGAGCATAACCAGATTCCTGTGAACACAAAATATCTAACTGCTAACATGTGACGTGGAAGGATACTTCTTACAATGTAAATACTCCGTATGTTCTACGAACACATCTTTAAACCAGCAGGTAACGAAAATAATGAATGTTCATTTTCCTCAATATTACCGTAGTACATATGTGCCAGTTATGCTAATTGTGCATTTCCAGAACATGTTAAGAATACAAACATTTATGATAGTCACACAATTAAATATCACAGAATGTAAAAGCTATTTGAATCATGTATCACCGTATAATTATATCGGGTAATTCTTCTTAAAACATCTACACTGCATGCATTTCTAACATTGCTGTTTAGTCCATTCCTCAATACAGAGCATTTATAGGTAAAAGATCTCTTAAAATAGTAGTTTGTTCTGGCTAACGGTACATACCGCTTCTCTGAAGATGATGCTCTTGTAAATCTAGCAGTGACCTCATTTACATAAGATTACATATTGTATAAAACACATGGAATATCAGTTTAAAATTTTGTCAAAACCGCTTTTCTAAAATCATATAAGTCAAACACAAGCATCCATCGTATGATTTAAAAGGTGAACAAGTAGGAGTTAAGATATTTCTAACATCGAGTAAAGTTCTAGCGGCTCGATTCTGAAGTTTAAAAATATTATCAATATATATACTTTATTACTTGGAGTGCTCAACATCGATGAGCAATAGATAAAATGCGTTAACACAATAGTGTTGTATACCTTAGAAGAATTTCATTATACATAAAATGTCTAAGTCGTCAAACAACACCAATCTGTTTTGACAACCTTTCCATGATAAAAAATTATCACTAAAGACACCTAGAAGTTTGGCCCGTATAACAGTTTCAATGGTAAAATCATCAATCTTAACTACAGGATCACTACATTTAGCAAGTTTTTGTACAGTTGTGTTATTTTTTCTTCCAACAGTTCAACAGTCTTATTTCTGACATCCTGGGAAGTACATCAGCATACATGATAGCTGTTGCATGCTTTAGACACTTTGGATAATCATTTATATTTAATATTAACATCAGTGGTCCCAAAATTGAGCCCTGTGGGACACCAATATTTATTGATAGAAAGTCGAACTAAATATTTCCGAAACTTACAGCCTGTGTCCTCTAAGAGAGATAAGACTCCAAAATTGCAGAGCTGACTGAGAGACACCATGTGCATACAGCTTGTGTAAAATTACCTTCTGATTTGCCGTATCAAAGGCCTTACGAAGGTCAATAAAAAGGACACCCTTAAGATAGCCCTTATCAAAATCACTTAGAAGTACTGTTTCAGTAGAATGATGTGGTCTAAAACCAAAATGACAGTCACCTATTAGTTTGTCCGTACATGTTCATCTTGCAAGTGACAAATTAACTTCGTAAAGCTGTTGAAACTTACGCAAACAACTGTACTTCATTTATTTGATTATTCCTTTTGTCTATAATAGAGATAATGGGAATATACCCTTAAAACACAATAGCTGACTTTTGGATTTGTTTTCTGCATTGTTTGGAATAATATTTGTATTATCAATATCATTTTTTTAGTGTTGATGTCCCTTTAATACTCTTTGAATAGTGGCAGATAAATTGGAAATTACTTTAATCTGCGATTTCCTTTCGTTCAAATTTGCAAGTAGGATCGATCATCTAAGGATGTATATCGCGAATATTCATTGAGCCACAATTAAAGCTATTGATGTACTTTTTTCTTTCGTAAATTCAAATCTTCGTGAATACGTTGTTGGGAGAACAATCGCTAAAATAAATGTTTACAAAAACAAGCGTCCCACAGTATATAACTTTTCTATCGTAAACAAGATTCGTGGGATTTTTTCTTTGTTACACCCAAAGTTGCACACCTATGCACTGACCCATTTTTGACGTAGTGTCAGTTCCTGAATGATAACCTTTGCACGAATTGTTGTTGCCATTTTGTTAGCTAAAGGGAATCGGTATAGACGTAAAATGGTGCTTAACCGTATCCGAATCAGTTTAGTAGTATTCGTCTTCTATGTGTTCATAGTTTGTGGTCATTGCAAACATGACTCTAACAAAAGGATTCTCCTGAATGACCCAGACTACATCCACCAGCTTATAACCCACCTCCAGGGAGAGTTACAGACCCTCCAGGTCACGGTAGAGACACAAACTGGTGAAATATTCTCTCTAAAAACCCAACTTTCACAGTCAAACAACGGTAAGCTACTTAATTACTATAATTGAAGATAGACAGATAATATGTTGAATTTTAAAGTGTGTCATAAAAAAGAAAAGTCCTAACCATACTATTTGCTCTTCAGCTTGGCGAAGGTGTGCACGTATATCGTTAAGAGTCTGGATTGTATATGTAAACGTAGTAATTATGTGTCTTGGTGCGTGTGTGTGTGTGTGCTAATATCCCTTAGCAACGGAGTTGCCATCTGGTTATTTTGACCTGCGTCGAGCGTGCATGGGTTAACCCGCTTATCGTTGACTTCATTGATTATGGCCCTGGTCGCGTATACGACATGCGTGTGATCCTTGGCCACGAAGCGGTGACACCTGTCAGTTTTTCTATCGGGTTTTCTGAGGTACTTTTATTTTTCGGCTCAACAAAAGTAAAACAACGCGATGACGTCATGAAAAGTTACTCTCCGTATCAAATTAAAAAATCTCAGTTAAACCTGAAAGTAAAACTGACCAGGATCAAGATGGCGGCACCGTTGCTAAGGAAAACGCCATCTTGCAGCGCCGTTGCTCCCCCTCGTTGACTTCATTGATTATGGCCCTGGTCGCGTATCCGACATGCGCGTGATCCTTGGCCACGAAGCGGTGACCCCATTTCCATTTGCAGCAGAAACTCAGCAAAATTGGTCTATCAAAATATTATTTTAAGTTTAAAAAGCGTACTTATGTCTGTCAGATTGAATTTCAAATCAATTTTCTAAGTAACAAGAATTGCTCTGGATCAAAAACTCCAATTTAATTTTATTGAAATCGGTGCAGATACATTGGAGTTTAAGTTCCAAGAAGATTTTCAAGATGGCGTCTATATAGCGGCTATATTGGATTTCAATCAGCGCTAAAATAACAAGTATCTGTCTGAATATAGACATGATTTATTTCCCCATTCAATCGGCGAAACAAATCCAAAGGAATTGGAACAATAATTAAAAACAAAAATCATACACCGATCATTAATCTATAACATGTCAGCGAAATCGGTCCTGAGTTGACGTTGAAATATATTTTTAATATTGCTACAATTACTGTGCTATTGGATTTCAAATTTGCTTTAACACTACAAGATCTGGTCTGCATTCGAGCTTATAAAATAAATTTTAAAAATGATGTCCTTTACGGTCATTCTGGAATTCTGATCGGTTCTAAAACTACAAAGTCCAGTCACTACTATGTCATTATCATTCCAAATACAGTTCAGCCTAATGAGCTCAATAGAAATTATGTTAAAGGGGGAAAAAATTAAGATGGATACCATGGAGTCCATATCTAATTTTAATTTTAAATACTTAATTTCTATAGTTACAAGAGCAAATCTAAGCCACACATCACATTCCAATTATTTTCAAATACATTTCAGCTAAATTGGTTTAGCAGAATTGAGTTAAAACTCGAAATATATTCTCAAGACAGCTGCCATGGCGGCCATATTAAAAAGTTTTTTTGAATATACATGAAAGTTTAAAACCTTAAAAATAAGAACTTAAAGATAAATAAAATACACAAATCAAGAGACATGTATTATTTAAAAAAAATAAAAAAATAAAAAAAATATTCATTGCAGGATATATTAATTCATAAATCTATATTAAATTTTGAATGATCAGTTGATGCATGTACTACCACACTCTGTTGTAATAAGGAACCATTCAAATCCATTTTGCGTTCAAACCATTGAAACAAGAGACCCAATCGGCCTGTATCAACCCGCATCTATGACAATTAAATAGGTCTTGGTCAAACTTAAATAGGTTAAAGTATGGTACTTTACAAATTATCAGTATTTTTGGGAGATTGTATTACCTGGTAGACTACACTTTATAACAATTTATAGGAAGGCTTTAACTTACTGTAATAATCTGATCTTCAAAGATGGTTTAGGTCATTCATTCAAATCTCACTGTAACAATATAATAGCAATTTACACCATTAACATACAGACCAATTGGAATAACACCTATGTGACCTTGGAATTGAGTAAAAAAGTATCACTGGAAACAACTTCAAAGACTATAATATTTTACTTTTACTTTTTCATTCAAACAATTTGATCCTTTTTCGGTGTTTTGGCTATAGCCTATTTGTTTTGTCTTAACACTTTGAACTATCCAGCTTTTTGCCTACATAATTATGACATGAATGTTTAAAACACTTACTCGCTATATACATGTGCATAAATGTCACTCAGTATTCTTTTCCATATATAATCAGAACACGATTTCTCATTTGTTATAGTCGGTGGGGGATCCACGTTTGTTCGCTGGGGACGGACCGACTGTCCTGCCAATCTGACGGAACTCGTATATTCTGGTAAGTTTGTAACCCTATAACCTAAGGACAGGAGTGTCTTGTCTCTTCATCCCTAGCAAGTTTAAACCAAGATATAAGATGAGAACGTTAACTGCTTCGATGTTATGACACAGGGAGTGAGTACTAAGGTGCGAGATACGAGTCTAGTCCTAACAACACTAGTATGTATATACATTATGTATGATGATGTGATGGGGATTTGAACAGTTTATAAGTTATACCCCAGGAAGTAAGTCCGTGTTTGGTTTGGTAGAAATGTTTTGTCTCTTCATGCCTGCCAAGCAATAATATATGTAGTAATAGGGTGGAAATCCTGAGTCATTTAGGTAATGACCTGATTTCCCTATTATACCCCTTTCCTTTGGATGGGAACAGACGCTAGAGCAATTTGTGGTAGCATAAATGTATTGTCTAATGATGTCAAGTATATGCATATATGGACATAGGATGGGGAGCCCAACTGTTAATATATTGCATTACTTATTCCATTGAAATAAGCCCCCGTCCTCCTACCTCTATAGGGTTCACATCCCCAATTTATAAAACATTGTCCCCTATGCCACAGCTGTTCAAAATCAAACATGATTTAAATACGTTCAATCTTATAGAAGGCGAAGAATTTTAAAGATTTACCTCCACTGCCCCTATTGCGTCTGTCCCTCTGGCCCTTGTTTGACCAACAATATTCTATACTAAATTTTACAAAAATGGAGTTAGCCGTTCTGGACTAGAAGTGTTTTAAAAGAAACGATATTTTTGTTTAAGATTTGTTCATCAAACTACACTAATTTCCTTTAAAAATGTGGCGTATTTATAAATAGGAGCCCATTTGTGTTAGGTTATGCAGGAGGTTCCTGGTATGACCACAGTGGAGCAGCAGTTGACTATCTTTGTCTGCCACCTGATCCGGAATGGTAACAGACAACAGTTGTACCGGATGATTACACGGGGAGGCTCTATGGGGCAGAGTACGAATCTTTCAATGGATATACTCTCTTTGGGCCACAATCACACAATGAAGAGGTTCCCTGTGCGGTCTGTAGATCTACTTCCTTTGTTTCCTCTGTAATGATACCGGCAAGGACGACCTGCTACAGCGGCTGGACGAAGGCTTACAGTGGGTCACTGGCGTCAGGGTCCTATATGCACACGTAGCTGCTTCCCAATACGTATGTGTAGACAAGAACGCACAGCCTCTCGTTGGAGGAGCTAATAGTGACGACAATGGTAAAATGTTTCTTGGCGTCAAAGCGTTTTGTGGTTCCCTGCGATGTCCTCCATACCAGCAAGACAAATTTATATCTTGTGTAGTTTGTATGAAATAAATATTTGAGAAAATATTTAGTATCTTGCATGTTTATGAAATATTTCAAAACAAATATTTATATATTCTCTCATATTACTCTTTTTCTAATTTCACACGCAGCAAATGACCACTGAACGTAAAGGATCTCAAAACTTATCCCAATCAAACTATCAATTAACTCATTCACTCATGAAGACACATTTGAACACTTGTGTAAAATTTGGCAATGCAGCATAATAGTTGAAGTCTTTACGATTCCATTGAAACAATTAAAGTGAGGTGAGGGTACTGCTAGATTCATTCAAAATAATTCAGTTAACACCTTTTATCTAAGTGTGACCTTGAAAGTTGACTTGGTAGTCTTCATATCAACGAGGCCATGTTCTCAGCAATCAACGGTCGTTCGTATTTCGAAAGTGTTTTTTTACACATTTGATCCCTTACCTTGTAATTTGGTCAATGCCATTTGTGTTTGCAAACTTGCTAGCTCCTCACTTTTCACAGCACGTTTCTGGTAAAACATTAAAGGATTTTGGCCACAATTTTTTACATTTTGTAAAAATAAGCGAAACCTGTAATATACTTTAATAAATACCGAATCATCCATTAACATATACTTAATACCTTATCATAATCCATCATAACGTTACATATCCCCATATCGACGTCTAAAAGTGAAAGTTTTACCAAACAAATTTTGCATCTGAGTTTGACGTAGTATTATAGCACGTAGACATGGAACGCGAAAACTTTCATTCAATTTGGACTTGAAAAGTAAAAACGCCGGACAGTATAGTTAGTTTGTATACCAACGAGTATACGTGAACAACTAATGTATGTCTAGTGTCGATCAAACTGTCACTGTCACGATTAAATTAGATTATGATAGTTTGAAACATTTGTTTCTTTGAAATATTGCTTTAGATGTCGGCTGAAATCGGGATACGAAAATTAAAATGACCCTTCCCCATTTCATGATTTTTTTTCATCTCACCTAAAATCAGTAACATGTTTTTTTTACACTTTGTATGGAATTAGCAAAAAATAATCCTCTTTGGGGTGTTTTGAAATATATGAAAAAGTATACCGTTCTGAGGCATTATATTATTTGCCTTCTCCGTTGAACAACGGTTAAAAAATGTACAATATCTAGTTAAATAATTAAACAGATTCGTCACTCAGGTGTGGCTTGAAGTAATTACCCAAAACCCAGACACAAACAAATATTGCTTCATATTCTATGCATACTTTTCAGAAAAGAAACAGGTTCCTAAATCTCCACTCATCGCTAGCTTCAAATTATACGTAAAATTCAAACTCGAAATAGAAAAGAATTTTGCCAGGCTTGTGATATTCAATTCAATTAGGCTTCACGGCATTGGTTTTGCGTTTGTTTTAAAACACAATTTCCATAAACAGGAACTTGATTAGTTAGGATCTATGCTAATATTGGAAGGTTTATTATGAAAATAGTGTGCCACAAGTAAAGTCATCACGAGTTGTTGGATCCGCCCCTGAAGATATATTTTATTTAAAAAAGGTTGCTAAACAAATGTTCATGTTGGTATTTTAAACTATGCAATAGATGTCATATCATCACCTCCATTGCTACAAAAATAACAACACTGTAGTATTCAGAATTTTCATCAAAAAACTAATATCGTATATGATTCACACACATTTTTACCTTATTAACTTCGTCAGTTTTCGGTCCATGTTACTAAACGCATGTCAAATACAAATATAAACGCTGTTGAAATTTACTTTAACACTTTTAACAACATTTTTTCCCCGAACACTGGGACAAAAAGAAACGCACCGGTACGCCATACTACCTGTGTTAGTTGGATGATCGGTTATAAATGCCCTTTGGCCACGACATTCACAGGTAACACCTCTGAGATAATGACAACTGTAGTTCACCAGGTAGGTAACGTAAATGCCCTTTGGCTATAATAAAATGTGGTAAGAACTACATGTAACTAACATACCTTTTAATTCACAGGCAAGATATTTAGTTGTGTAAACTGTGTATTACCACGGACTTAGATAACAATCTAATTCCGTGGTATTAATATCTCAAAGTTTGGACCTGAACTAAAGTGTTCAGAGTAATTTTACATCTTAAGATCGACTTTCGGTAAAAATGACACCCCCAAAGATCACAAATATAAACGAGAAGGGTGGGAAGCTCTCGATGTCGAAAAGTCGACCCCACCTAACTTTCTTGCATCAAAAACAAAATTTCTAGTTGATCTACTTAAAGTACCGCTGCAAAGATAGATACTTTTCCACGTAAAGTTGACGTCAGCCTCGTGCCGAAACATGCAGTGTTGGTTGGTTTAGCGAAAAAAAAGGCTGCGCTTCCAGCCAATCACACCACGATCCGCGAGAGTCGCCGCAAGTGGCTGACGTTACCATCATTAATATTATACAAAGAAGTGGCACGATGACTGCGAAAAACTTTTTGAGATAGCGTGTGTTTTTGAAGCAAATGGAGATCATGTCCGCGGAAGGAGAATACATTTTATGTGCATAAAGGAGGTTTTTAAAAGAAAAACTATCCATCTTTCTAACGGTACTAAGCATTTACCCGTAGATCAACTAGAAATGTTTTTGATGATTGGGGGTGTCATTTTTACCAAAAGTCTATCTAAACACTTGTGACATGTAAAATGAATCTGAACATTTTAGTTTAGGTCCAAATATAGCTGTAACAAATTCTCATGTCCCTGCAAGTGGACATGACAACAGTGACATGGACTTTTGAGATTTTGCCCTCAAAAGCTTTCCCAAGCTAGGATTTCGGATAACGGTGTATAAGCTTTATTGTCCCACATGAATTGTGCTGACTCCCTATTGTTTTCTACAGCAAGTGATATTGACCATTGAAATTCTGACTTGAAAAACAGTCGCAAGCAACCACTTTCTAAAGGAAGCAGTGCATGAAACTCGAGTGTTCAACAATTAAGTAGAAACCAATAGTAACAATGACTTTGACCTTGAAAAACCATCCAAAGCAAGCACTTTTGTTAAGGGAGGAGTGTATTTAGTTTGAGTGCTATCAGCCAATGGAAACTTCAGATGTACTTAGCTTCTCAGCCTCTAGTCGGGTCATCCCCTTTATTTAGGAGGCACTATAGTCTAGTGGTAGGACGCCCGGCTCATGACAGAAGGGTTGCGGGTTCGAGTCACGTCACGCCATTGTGTTGTATCTTTGAGCAAGACATTTTACTCCGCTTGTTCCAGTCTAATCAGCTGTAAATGAGTACGTGGTTTGGCAGTGCTAGAATTGTTGAATGTTAGCTGTGAGCGCTGAAATGGCAACACCAGCTGTTTGCTCTCCAGGGAGTTGAGAAAGATATTTGCTGGTTGCAAAGGCTCTATAACCACGGATAATAATTTGTGAACCACTATGAAACGAACTAGGTTGTGATAAAGCGTTATATAAGAACCTAAACTTATTATTATTTGTATAAGTTCTGTTCCCCATGAGCTTAAAGATGCTACCGCTACATTTAGGATAAAACCTCTCCAGTAGTTTGGAAATAAATGTCATGTAATGTCTTTCTCAATGATTTGATTATCATATTGTCGTAACAGGTATGATAACTCTTTATAACATTACATATTTAATTTGNATAAGCCTTCAAATGTCCTTGTAATGTTTCTGTGGACTTGCAAATATCGAACCATAAACAAAGTAGTGACAAAAGTTTCAAAAACAAATAAGGTTTTATAAAGATTTTATTTCAGAATGAAATATATACATCAAATGCTCTTGTATCTCCTCCCAGATAAAACCATAATTTACAAAAGTATCTATACAAATTCTCTTCACGTGAAAAGCAGCAGAATGATAAAAGCATAGCGTTAATTGGCCAACTGTATCATGCTTAAGGAGACTTAAAGCTGACAGCGCAAGTTAATAAGCTTTCAATTGAGATTAATAAAAAAATAACAAAAAAATGTTATTTCTGGTTTAGTGATCTTCCCCATATCTTCCTAAGGAAGTGCCGACATTTTAGTTTGTCCTTGCTTGGTAACGAGTATGGGTCTCGCTGGGTATAAAAAGTGCATTACCCGTCAAACCAGTTATCATTTGCTCAATATGTGCACAAGGTGACACTCTATACTATATATATATATATAAAACACTTTCACACACATTTTTTTGCCGACATTTTGTATCAGATCAGTTTAATAAGACTGAAATGGAACACATCAAAGATATCATTTCTCTAAGAAAAGTGGAAATAGTAGTAAAATACGACCAATTAAAATATCAAAATATCTAATGCACAATCCCTCCCCCCCTCCTATATCTAATGCACAATCCCTCCCCCAATTAAAGGACGGCCCTGAAAGAAGCAAACATACGACAAACACTAATGCCTACCTTTTAGATATCCAATTAGTGATAATCTCCTGTGTGAAAACAATACTAATTCCAATCTTTTCCATGAAAAAGTTCAATTATCAAGTTTCACATTGTTGTCATAGCACCTGGCAGTGTCGCATTTTGCACGTGTTTTTCTAGTAAAGCGTCTACACGTGTTTCAAAGTATTCATGTGAGTGTGTTTGAATTTCGATATCGGTTGCCGATCAGGGTGTGCGGTGCATTGTATCGCAAGACGTTACCAAGCAAGGAAAAACCTTAAATGTCGGCACTTCCTTAGAAAAACGGTAGAAGGAAGAGATGGGGAAGATCTCAAAACCAGATTGATTTTTTTTTTCTTTAAATCTCAATTGAAAGCTTTTTAACTTGCACTGTCAGCTTTAAGAACATAAAAATATCATTATCACATACACACCTTCTCGCTTCAAAACAGGAGTAATGCAACGGAAACGATACTCTTATTGATATATCTCGTCCCTGAAACAATTTTCAACTTGAAAATTCACTTATGACATTGAAAATGTCTGAACTGGGTAACAACTAGAATAAGACTTGAAAATATAGCTCTAGCTACTACCTTCATCCATTTTTCTTAACTTACATTTTCCCATTAGAAAGCATTATTAGAGTTAAGGAACTCTGATGAAAATTTTCCTTATCATCAAGTCACAATATTGCAAATACTAAGACTAAGTTTGACTTAAGACGAGTTTGAAGTTAACTTTCTATGTTAAGTCTTTCAGAAACTAAGCTTGAGACAATCTTAAACGTTGTTCACATTAGGGAAAGCAATGCTTTCCTTTTTGAGAGGGCAAAGGACTGTATGGTTTGGGCTTTTTTTGACCCCCAAATCCATCAAAATTAAAAATCTGCGATAGAACTGTCAAACGACTGTTTCTTTAATTTTGAATACCTCTCCAGTACTATTATGTAAACATTTATTTGTGTTTTCAATTATGGCTGCCATGGTAACCAGGTCATATTTGCATAAATTATTGAAATTTGATTATTCAGTCGATTTTGGCAGGTTTTCACCTATTTTTTCTCTGAGCTACCATAGAACGCACTCTTGAACAAACTTTTTATTTCTCCTAGAGATGTATTACAGGTGCCTACACATTATCCTTTGATATTAAGTTTGTTAAAGCATGCACTCTATAGTTTCTAGGAGAAAAACTATGCAAAATATCACAATATTCACTGAATATTCAATTTTTTCTAATTTATGCAAATTTGAAGTTGTTACCATGGCAACAATAATTAGAAATATACATAAATATTTTCATTATGGTATTTAGGAAGTATTCGCAATTAAAGAAACAGTCATTTCAAAGTTCATTTAAAGGTTTTGAATTTTGATGCATTTGGGGTCTAAAACAGGCCTAAACCATACATGGTCCTTTCAAATTACAGAATTCTTTAAGTTGAGGAATGTGTGTGAAACTGAAGTGCAATTGTTGTTAAACAACAATGATTGAACATATGAACGAAAGGTTTGATCATGTCTGTCAACAAAATACTAAAACAAAAGCTTATTAGTGTCCAAGAGTGCAGCTGCCCTTTTTAACCTTTACTAAGATTAGTAGGGAGATTAACCCTAAGTCACAGGACTGATCGTAAATATATAGAATTCTACCTCTTGTCAGATTATCAAATATGCATGACACCTGCCCAGTGTTGAATACTGCCACACTTTTTATATAATTGATCTACCAAGTTTCATTGAAATCAAATCAAGTCTTTTAGAGACTAAGGTTGTTTTTTTTACATGGAAACCAATAGCAAATCAGATTGAAGTATGCTAATTAAGTATGCACAGTAAACCAATAACAAATCAGATTGCAGTATGCTAATGAAGTATGCACAGTAAACCAATAACCAATCAGAATGAAGTATGCTAATTAAGTATGCACAGTATCTGTATAGCCTTGAGCTTGGCCCAAGTCTTTAAGTTATATTTGTTAATCTTCAATGTTTCATTAAAACTGAATTATATTTAAGTCAGTTATTGTGTGAATTACTGAACATCTGATTGCTGTATGCTGATTAAATATGCACAAGACCTGCTCGTTAAGAAACTGGCCTTCGTTTTCTATTACCAAAAAAAAGGGATCTTGTGCCTTAATTGGATAATAATCTATGAAGTTCTTGTGTGAAAAAAACAATAACCAATCAGATTTGCAGTATGCTAAATTATGATCAGTGAATTCAACATAGAATGTGGACATTTTTCCGATTATGCATCTAGATTTCTTGTCAGACAAAGTTTCAGTTAAAGTAGACCATATTTAATAAAGACATTTTTAGACCAGAAATTGGATCGTGTTTGCGGAAGACATTGACAGAAACCAACGTCTAATCCTAACATACCCAGTCTTCTACAGGCATATAAAGGCAGATGTACGAAGGCATGTAATGTCATTGTTCTGAGGTCATAATTCTGCTTAATTAAAAACAGCAGATGAGCAAAACAAATAAGTAGAAAGAAATATATTTTTCTGTCACAACATCACATGAGGTTAAGTTTTCAGTGATTTTCTGAAGTTTATATTCTGCAGTCCTAGATCACCGATATCGAGTCATTGGAACCATTACTATTTTTATCTCTGATGTATGTGTCAACATCCTCCGATGTCCTTCCTTTTCTTCCTTCGGAATCTTGTTTCCTTAGGATCGAATCCCTGTTCCTTGCACCCAAACACTGCCCAGGAAGGTGTCTTAGCCATGTAGTCCTCGGCACAGAAAGTCTCTTGACCGTTACTGGACTTGAACGCTTGCACAAGTTTGTGAAACTTCTCGTAATCTATCCATGTCCACCATTCACCGTTCACCTTAAACTTAAAACGGAAATTCCATACGATAAATTTTATTGTAATTTTTGCATTACACTAGAAAATTAAAAAAAAAAAAAAAGTTTTTAATATTTCAATTACTTTCCTCAATTTCCCTTTAAATTCATTGCTTGTGCTCACAGTACCGTATAACAGATTATTTACACAGGCTTGAATTTTCAGGATTTTGACCCAAAATTAGAAAATTATATTTACACAATCTAGACATGTGAATAAACTAAATTTTTGCAGTGTTTCAGCACAGGGATGGAACACTTGGCATATGAAATGTCAAAAATTCAAATGAATACATAGTATTACAGCATATTGAGCAAGTAGGTGTATTTTGTTAAACAAATCCTCAACAAAACTATAAAATGTGCAATATAATCTATTTTCAAATATCTGGTATTAATCTTGACGTAAATAAATCGTTACAACCACATACTCGCCATTTCGTGACAACATAACGGTAATGAAGTATAATATCGCCGCTCAATTTTACGCTTGTCATATCATTCTGAGAATCATATTTTTCGCGATCACATTATTGACTTGCGAAATCGCGAAAATATCATCCCCGCAGAAATATCCCGCTCTACACTAACAAAACTTTATAATGAACAATATTTTACATTACTATAAATTGATCGAAATTTGAATCAAAATACATAATAGAGATTTTTAATGTCTGACGAATACAGATATTGCGAGTTACCTTTTTGTGAGCCATGAGTAGACAGTTTGAGTGTTCGTGTTCCGAGGCAATCTCGTACTCGTCAAGTTCATCCTCAAGAATCTTGACAAACTTGATGACTTCCTCGTGCCAGGGTACATTTTCCATTGTCAGTGTGGAGGCCTTCGACTCACCACAGTAGGTAACACCCTGGAACAACATTTTTGAAAACTTTTTTATCATGGTACACTGATGTGATATGGGGCCAGTGTTGTAAATGTTGTATTTACATTTTTTTCTTTCTATATTTGTACTTGTGACTTGTGTTTACTGCATTAGGTAGTCTTTGTTCCTTGAAGAAATTGGCAGTTCTTAATTTATTTTAGCAGCAAACAACAGTAATTGTCAATCCAACCGAACTAACAAGTCAAAATGTTTCAGTCAGACGACGAGGAAATCTACAAAGTAAGGTGTCTTATACGTATACCCAGCCGTGAAAACATATCTAAAGTGAATACAGCAGGAGAACAAGTCCGAGGCCTACCGTAGCTGAGGTTGCATACGATATTGATGCTTCAAGATTTTTGCAGTGTTATTAATCGTCATTTTTGTTATAAAAGGCTGTGTGATAACAGAATAAATTTGTGACACATTATGCAAGTTTTCCAATTAGAGAGGAAATTATCGGGTCTTTGCAAAGTCATTTCTAGCAAGGCTGGATATGGAGATTATTACAAAATCCCATTAGCATGATAGCATACAGCAAGACAGACTGGTTAAAAACAGGTGTAATGTGCCTTTTTTTACAGTCATAATGTGACATTATCTTCAACATGTTTGAAATAGAAAAAATCCAGAATATCAAGAGCTTTCAAACAATAAGAAAGATGTTTTACTTTTTGCTTATAATACATGCATATAGGGAACACCTTGGATAATGTAGAACAAACCAATTTCTTTTGAAATACATGTATCAAAGCATGCTCAAACCTTAACAAAAGTTAGAGTACTGACCTTGACCTCTATGAAGTCAGGTTTGCCCTTGGAGACAAGCTTAGCATAGTTCTCAATCTCCTCTGTATTCCATGCCTTTACCAGGGTCAGTCGGTACACAGTTCTCTGTCGTTTCTCACCCAGGGCAAGCAGACTTTCCATAAATCTATCCCAGAAGTCCCTGAAGAGTGGTCTGTCAATCTTTTTGAGACTCTCCTTGGTGCTGGCATCCACACTTACATACAACTGGGTGACAGGAGACATGTTCCTGTAACAAAGTTAAAACCCTTCATTAATCTCATGAACAGATCTTGAATCTAAATTACTAGTACCTTTAGGTGAGGCTGACCCAATGATATAGGAACCTGATAGATTATCATTGAGTGTGAACAATGTAATCTGTACTACAGGTTACGGAAGCACACATGTTATTCAGGTGACTCTTAACATTTTTTACAATTTCAGAAGTCAATTAGAATTTTCCAGAATTGTGAAGAGTCAAAACATGTAAAATAAACCTGTCTTTTAAAACCTGAGAGTCTAAGTTCATTCCCAATTTCCGGGGAGTCAAAAACATACTCTTTTGAGTTTATTGAAAGCCCTATAACATTGAAAGTAATAAATGAGCTCAGAAAATGTGTCAAAATTGCCTTTATTTACAAGCCTATTATTGTTCTTTATTTACAAGCCTATTATTGTTCTTTATGTTATAACTCTAACTATCTGATTATCCTAAATTAATATCAAATTGACTTCCTTAAAGATTGAGCCAACAATGGCAGGCGAACAACCTTGAAAAAGTTCAGTCAAATTACCATATAGCGTAAAATGGTACCAATACTTAATTAATACCACGTGCCATGTATTTCACTGCACTGCAAACAGCCTGAATATTGGATTTATCACTAAAGTAAAATAAAGTAAAATAACCATTTGCCGTAAATTGGTACCAAAACATTATTTCAGAACTCCTAAACCTTTTTTTTAAACTACATTGTATGCTATTCTTTTGATAAATTGCAAAATGTTGGTGAGTTTCAGCTTTCAGGCAAATATCACAAGGTGAAATACTTAAATGCTGCATGCATGGCCTGAATATTGGCTGTATCACTGAAGTAGGATTCAACAGTTTTGTGATAAATCACGGGAGACGACCACTTACTTGATAGCATCTGGGAACTGAGCATTTGTTACGAGGAAAGAGGAGATGCCCTTGTCATGCAGCAGGTCCACAAACTTGTTGATCTCCGGGTACATGATTGGTTCGCCGACTAGGGAGAGGGCACAGTGTTGGATGTCATGGCCCTCCTGTAGTCTCGTAGGTAGGACACCAGGTACACCTGATATATTAGATACAGGTAAAATATTTCAACAATCAAAATGCATATGACATTTTACATGCTATGACCCCTTGCAGCCTGTCCTCAGCCTCTAGGGGTCAGCCCATTGTTTTTAAAATCCCAATCCCAACCAGAGACTGATGATAACGATTTATGAGGTAAAGGATCATTGTCATTGTTTATGGGTAATGCACAACACACAATGCTAGAAAACAAATGAAAAGTAATCACAATAAGTCAGCTTAGCCACTCAATTAACCTTAACAGACAGTAGCCAGAGTGTTTTGTACTTTAATTTAACTTTGATAATCTAATGAAGCGATCTCTGGTAGGTCCTCTTCTACCATGGTACTGTCACAGTAAATAGCACAATCTTGGTCGTTTCCCATCCTGACTCCTACCTCAGAATTACAACAATCAGAACAGTTGCCTTTGAACTGTTTGACGTGACTTAGTTCTCAATCCTGACTCTTACTTTAGAATTACAACAATTTGGCTCCGAGATCATGTTTTTTAGTCTAAAATTGTCTCAAGTTTGGACGTGACCAATGAAAAGTGACGTCATATGTGATTGGCTAAGCAAAAACTTAAGTCAAAGATTGTTTCCTGATCCTAGGGTAAGGACAGTTACCTTTGAATTGTTTGATGAGACTTCGATGATTTTGGATGGCCCCCTCTATCACAGTTTCAGCGTCATCCATTTTCCACCTCCACTCTGTCCCCACAGGGTTTGTGTGATGCCTGTGGGGACATAACATATATACTAGTTTAAACGTTTGAAAAGAGAAACAAAAAAGTTAATCATGTTTATCAGAATTGCAGAATATTCCTCATTAAGAGCGGAGTCAGTGCTTTCATTTACCAGTCAACATCCAACATAAGTGTTAAGAAGGACCTAAGGTTTTCTAAGACTCTCTTTATTAGCTCTCACCATCCGCCTCCAGGGAGTCAAACTTTACATTAAAATAGTGTCCCGTTTGCCCCCAGATGCTCAATATCAGATTTTGTTAACATCTCTTTTGTGATTTTAAACGAGTCATACATCAAACTTAAAGTTGACAGTAAAGGATAGACATAAACACAGACAAACAAATACAAAAGCTGTACCATTGCATAAGCTGACTTCGCTTTCTGGGTATGATTAATAAGTTTAAACACACTAATATCTAGGTGAGTCATCGGCCAATCACATCATCATGACATCACCAATACAGGCATAGTGACTTTTCATAATAAACCTTTTTATAAATTTGCAGAACTTCACTAGTGAAGTAATGAAGTATTGAAGTAGTGAAGTGAAGTGAAGTATATATTGATTGGTAAAAAAACAAAGAGTTTGAAAAGGGCTGGTTGACTCACCTCCAGCAGAAAACACACTTATTGGCACAGGCAAGACTGGGTGTGGTTTCCATGCAGCGGTGACTCTCAATGCCATAGAAGGCATGCTTGTAGCACCCTCCTCTTCCTCTCAGCATCGACTGTTCTCAGGCAAAACACAAAGTTATAGTACAATACATGACTTTAACCAGACAGAGCTTTGGACTGTTACCAGGCCACAACACACAGATACTCAGGACTGTTGCCATAAAACAGAGCTTAGGATTGTAACCAGGCAACATCACTCAGATATAACAAGAGTTTATAACTGTAATCAAGGAACAACACATAGATATTAACTTAGCATTGTTACAAGTCCACAACACACAGAATACAGCAGCGCTTAGGAGTGTAACCAGGCAACAACTACAAGATAAAGTAGAGCTGAGGAGTGTAACCAGGCAACAACTACAAAATAAAGTAGTTCTTAGGACTGTAACCAGGCAACAACTACAAGATAAAGTAGTGCTTAGGACTGTAACCAGGCAACAACTACAAGATACAGTAGAGCTTAGGACTGTAACCAGGTAACAACTACAAGATAAAGTAGAGCTTAGGACTGTAACCAGACAACAACTACAAGATAAAGAAGAGTTTAGGACTGTAACCAGGCAACAACTACAAGATAAAGTAGTGCTTAGGACTGTAACCAGGCAACAACTACATGATACAGTAGAGCTTAGGACTGTAACCAGGTAACAACTACAAGATAAAGTAGAGCTTAGGACTGTAACCAGACAACAACTACAAGATAAAGAAGAGTTAAGGACTGTAACCAGGCAACAACTACAAGATAAAGTAGAGCTTAGGACTGTAACCAAGCAATTACTACAAGATAAAGTAGTGCTAAGGACTGTAACCAGACAACAACTACACGATAAAGAAGAGTTTAGGACTGTAACCAGGTAACAACTACAAGATAAAGTAGAGCTTAGGACTGTAACCAGGCAACAACTACAAGATAAAGTAGAGCTTAGGACTGTAACCAAGCAATTACTACAAGATAAAGTAGTGCTAAGGACTGTAACCAGACAACAACTACAAGATAAAGAAGAGTTTAGGACTGTAACCAGGTAACAACTACAAGATAAAGTAGAGCTTAGGACTGTAACCAGGCAATAACTACAAGATAAAGTAAAGCTTAGGACTGTAACCTCGCAACAACACACATATACACAGGGGAACAACACAGTATTGAGTGAGAGCTAATGATAAAACAGCTCAAATGTTGAGAGAGAAATAATGATACCACTTCCCAATTGTTGAGCAAAACCAAAATAAAATGAGCACAATACAGAAAATGGGAACCAGTAAAAATAGATTATTATGTCCCCTTGGTCCAGCAACACCTTATCACACGAGTGAGACCCTGTGATAACAGACGATGTTGTCCCTACCTTGGTCCAGCGACACAACTTGACACCCGAGTGGGACCCGATCAGTCGGTAACCCTGTTTCTCTAGTGCTTTCCTGAGCGCTGGCGTCACCATCTCCTTAGGTTCCGCACTTGCTTTGGCAAGGTCCTCTCTTTTCCTCCGTACCTGGACAAAATATCACAGTTGAAATTTCAATTATTTATCTGGAAATACTTCCACAAATATAATTTTTTTTAAACCTTACATGGTCATAATATTTTGGTAATTATCTGCTTTTGGTAAAAAAAAAACGAATTGAAAACATTACCGTAAAAACACAAATGAGTGTCACAGCAACTTCCTGTCTCAAACTTTACATAAAAAAGTCAGGTTTCTGCTATCACAAACATATACATTAAAACCCTCCTATATTGCCATTATTTGTCTTACAGAAGTCTTGCATTTCAAGAGATTTGGATTTGGATATTTTTTTGTGAAACAAACAGGGTTTCAAATGAAAACGGGCACTATTTATGGACTGAAATGCATCTTTTAAACATTTATGATGGTATGCCACACAGTTCCATTTAAATTTATTCCATGCTGCACAGTAGTGCGTCTTAGAGAATATGTTTGAACAGAAATATATTGCATACCATCAACAAGCCATTCCTATTGGTATGTCTCGCCTGTTTCCCACTTTGACCATCAATGCACATGTCAAGTTTGGTTGGTGTAGCACTTATAGTTTCAGAGAAGCTAGCTTAAACACAAAACACTAATGTTGATCGAGATGCTGACAAAGTCAATGGACCATGAAAGGTAGGCCACATCCAGCATTTGATGCATGGGTTGAGATGTACTACTAATGATGCATCTATGGTCCAAGTTTGGTTGGTCTAGCATTTATACTTTCAGTGAAACTAACTTAAACGTAAAAACTTAATGTTGACGCCGCCTTCGCCAAAAACTAACACCTTAATCTCGCTTCCTCTACTTCGTCGCAGCGAGACAGAAACCTCAGAATCTTCATGGTTCTTTCAACAGCATAGATCTTTGTAAAGTAACCTCTTGAAGCAGCTTTCTTTGTGTCCCTGTAAAATAGCCCAACAGTAGCGAAGACATTTGGAATACCTTTGCTTTTTTCATGTTCTTCATGACTTTTCCCAGGTCCTCCACATCTACAACACCGTTGCTCTTCTGTAGTGACATATCACTGCCGTCCTCATTTGCTTCCTCCTCCTCATCATCATCATCTTCTTCTTCACTTGTTGTCTCATACAGCTCCTGGAATCATTAAGAAGTAGGTACAGATACCTCTAAAACACTGTTGATACCCATATCATTGTATGATGGAGAAAACAGTCTTCAAAGTGATGTCATATTTATTTTAACAGGGAACTACAATTCTAACAAGAGGCCGATGGGCCTTAACGGTCACCTGATATATTTATACAAAGAGTTGATTTTTGTTTTTAACATGAACAGAAATATTATTCAAAGTGACAAAAAACAATAAAACCACCTTATTCAATATCTAGCATGCAGATTTAATACTGAAAAGTATTTGAACTAGCACCTCTGATTCTAAACAAGGAAAATGAAGAAATTTTATTTTAACACACAGACTCCATTGGGCCCCACCCTACAGCCCTTGGGGGTAGGGATGGCTCAACATTTTCAAAGTATCAAACTGTCAACTTAGGGTTATAATTCCAATCAAATTATCAACATGTAATCTTCAAAGTATCATTTGCCATTATAAACCATAACAAATTTTGCCCCCCCCCCCTTCCTTCCCCAGGGGTAAACGTGAGACCCTAGGGTCATAAAGTTCACAATTTTGGTAGAGCACCTAAAAACCCTTCCATCTATGAAGAGAATTTGATTCTACCATATCTGGTCTTGAGAAGAAGATTTTGAAATTTCAGTCAATTCGACCCTTTTTTTGCCCCACCCATCAGCCCCTGGGGGGTCAGTCAGGGCTGATATGTGCATACCATCAAACTGCTATCCAATACTGATAATGCTAACCCAAATTGAATTACTTCCAATGGCAATGAAACAAATGTTGGTCCAAAATGTGATTTCCCTATATAAACTATAGTAAAGTTTCCCCCGTCCCCAGGGTCATGAAATTCACAATTTTGGTAAAGCACCTTAAGACCCTTCCATCTATGAAGAGTAATTGATTCTTCCATATCTGGGTCTTGAGAAGAAGATTTTTGAAATTTCGGTCAATTCAACCCTTTTTGGCCCCACCCATCAGCCCCTGGGGGTCAGTCAGGGCTCATAGGTGCATACTATCAAACTGCTACCTAATACTGATAATGCTAACCCAAATTGAATTACTTCCAATGGAAATTAAACAAATGTTGGTCCAAAATGTGATTTCCCTATATAAACTATAGTAAAGTTTACCCCCTCCCCAGGGGGAAACGTGAGACCCCAGGGTCAAGAAATTCACAATTTCGGTAAAGCACCTTAAGACCCTTCCATCTATGAAGAGTATTTGATTCTACCATATCTGGGTCTTGAGAAGAAGATTTTTGAAATTTCAGTCAATTCAACCCTTTTTGGCCCCACCCATCAGCCC
The DNA here is from genome assembly GCF_002113885.1 of Mizuhopecten yessoensis. Classification (NCBI taxonomy): domain Eukaryota; kingdom Metazoa; phylum Mollusca; class Bivalvia; order Pectinida; family Pectinidae; genus Mizuhopecten; species Mizuhopecten yessoensis. Next base: position 344,724 of record NW_018405678.1, read on the forward strand.
CGGGGGGTCAGTCAGGGCTGATATGTGCATACCATCAAACTGCTATCCAATACTGATAATGCTAACCCAAATTGAATTACTTCCAATGGCAATTAAACAAATGTTGGTCCAAAATGTGATTTCCCTATATAAACTATAGTAAAGTTTCCCCCGTCCCCAGGGTCATGAAATTCACAATTTTGGTAAAGCACCTTAAGACCCTTCCATCTATGAAGAGTAATTGATTCTTCCATATCTGGGTCTTGAGAAGAAGATTTTTGAAATTTCGGTCAATTCAACCCTTTTTGGCCCCACCCATCAGCCCCTGGGGGTGAGTCAGGGCTTATAGGTGCATACTGTCAAACTGCTATCCAATACTGATAATGCAAACCTAAATTGAATTACTTTCAATGGCAATTTAACAAATGTTGGTCCAAAATGTGATTTCCCTATATAAACTATAGTAAAGTTTACCCCCTCCCCAGGGGAAAACGTGAGACCCCAGGGTCAAGAAATTCACAATTTTAGTAAAGCACCTTAAGATCCTTACATCTATGAAGAGTACTTGATTCTACCATATCTGGATCTTGAGAAGAAGATTTTTGAATTTAAGTTAATTTTACCCTTTTTGGCCCCGCCCCTCAGGCCCCTGGGGGCTGGGGACCATATAATTCACAATTTTAGTTGACAGCTTGACATGATAGTTTCCCCCCCCCCATTGTCTATTTTCAGTAAGTGACCTTGACCTTAAAAACTGTTTCCCTATTGCTCATCTACATATCACAGTTTATCACCATGTGACATTTTTAAAAAGGTCATACTTTTGGATTTCAGGATAAGAAAAGTACTCCTTACAGCCTATTTTTAGAAACAGTAACTTTGACCTTAGAATTGTTTTAACCCCTATTGCACATCTATATATATCACAGTGTGGAATGGGATATGGTTATTATGTCAGTATCTAAATATACAATCTTTCTGAAATTTGAAATGGTGATACACCGTGCAATAAGGGTTTATGAAATTTCTGAGGCCAAGGTCAAAGTCACTGTTTCTAAAACTAGGCCAAATGATATACACATATCACAGTGTATCACCGTGTCATATTTCAGAAAGATTTAAAAAGTCTCTCAGATTCTGAGATAATCTGAAGAAACAAAGTGCAGACAGAGGGACCGACACTGTGATTACTATGGGAGTCTAAAAAAGAATTCAGCAAGAAAGTCAGAAAACTTAAGTGTTATTTTGGTCAGATTTAATGCTATAATATTTCTCATTAAAAGCCTGTAAGTTTGAAGTTTTGACCTGAACCCCTGTATTTACAGGTAACATGACTGACCTCGATCGCTCATCACTGCTACAGGCCTCCCCGGAGTCCATGCTATAATATTTCTCATTAAAAGCCTGTAAGTTTTTATTTTTGACCAGAACCCCTGTATTTACAGGTAACATGACTGACCTCTCCACTGCTACAGGCCTCCTCGGAGTCCTTACATTTGCACTTCCCACCACAATTATTAGATCCATCTGAACATTTGTCGTTTTTCTTTTGTTGATCGACTTTCTTGGTAAATGGTAAGTTTTTCAAAGTTTTCATTTTTCTCCAGAATTCTGCTCGCCATGCATCAAAATCAGCTTCTATTCCTGAAAACAAAACAATGTTTGTGTCTTACATAGGTTTACTTCTTTATGATGGTTTTAAGTTCACTGTCAATACCGTTCACAGAACAGATTTCTTGTATGTGGAGGATGTTTAAACTATTACAATTCATTTGTAAATTATTTTTCAAAGAGAGAGTGTTCAATCCTACCTGCATGTTTACTCTCAGCAACGTTCTCATCTCCAACACCTGCATTCACAATCCTGTGTCCAGACAACTGATGTAGTAAACTGTCAACCTTTTTACCAACCTGGGGAAACAAGAAATATGTCAAGAATGCTACTTCAATCAGCAGATATATATATGTAGCCAGGTGTTCAACTACAACATTCAAATCATCGCCCATAGTGCCATTGTTAAGAAATGTATATGCACGTGCAGCACAGACCACCCGTCCATATCCCAGTCACCGCCGTCTCCCTACTTTAATCTGACTTTACCTCACGATGGTAACACACGGAACCATCGAGAGCACGAACCAGTCACTCCTTGCTCTGGATGCTCCTGGTAAGTATTTATGTGTGTAGTTATGAAATAATTTAACTTTAAACATAATAATCATTTGTCATATATTTCATCATTGTATATCCATTATTTTATAGTGTGAGCGATGTATGAGTGATTATGTATGTTTATTTATTCCATAGGTTTATTTGTCCATGACAAAGAATAAATCCATCTTCTCATATAACTGGAATGGCATTTGGAGTCGATTCATTTAGAACCTACACGCTACATATATAATGTATGTATGTAACCTAACTGAACTATGCAGAATGAATTTTTGTTAATTCAACAAAAAACTCATTCTAAATTATAACTTCTACCCAATATGGTACAGGACAACTTAAAACAAAGTGAGCAGGAATTTGGATATACCCTCCAAAGTGGTTAAGTGTGACCTTTGACCTTTTACTCTTGTCTTGTTTACCCAATGACCACCAAAATCTAACTAGGTTAAGAAACTGGATGTAACCAAACTATGGCGTACATCTAAACTAAATCTGTTGAGATTTGCTTGAGATGTCTTGTACACAAGCTTTTGACTTCAAAAGTGGTCAAGCGTGACCTTTGACTGACCCTTTAGCCTTGACTGATGACCACAAATCTCGAATCAGGTGTACAGCTTGATGTTATCGTATCATATGGTGCAAATATGAACTGAATCTGTTGCAGGATTACCAGCTGCTTTGTACAAAAGATTTTTACTATGGACACTGATGCACAGTGATTTCCATATTTACCCCTCCACTATAAGCGGGAGCATAATGTCAGCCCTTTGTATAAAATATAACAGCAAACCACATATCAACAGCATGACTTCAAGCCTTATGGGTCTGTAGAAGTTATTTAAAAGTTTTTTAGAAACAAGTTGAGGTTGTAGAAGGCATTTTTATAGGATCATAACCGTGCATTTTTTTTTTCAGTGGCCAAATATAAAATGTATAACTTAAACCTGCCAAACACTAATTGATATTTTATCATATTTTTAAGCCCCCCCCCCCCCAAACTTATTCACATATTGAATAACTCTAATTAACTAAGATACTTATTAACCCATTTGGTAAGATTATTTTATGGTTTTAATATGTATTAAGGATAAAAAAGGATGAATTGTGAGACATAACTAAGCCAATATATAACAAGGTCACAGTGACCTACTTATCAACCATGTGCTATTCTTTTCGGCCATTTTTAATATTTGCAGCTTTAGTGTAACGTAATACACGAAAATGATGAAGAAACTTAAAAAAAAGATACATATAGTTTTTTCAAAAAGCGTCCATTTGTGATTTTGATCCCCCCACTTTACCTCCTCATATCTCGGGATGATCTCCAAGCTGACCTTAATTTCATGTCATATCAAATTGATGGCATAACCCCAAGGTATGTAAATACAAAAAATGAAACTTATCGGTGATAGCCACCAGAAGGCCCAAATTGGCACCCCTCCTTTCAATTATGATTTTGAAACTTTGATAAATGAGCCCCAAAAAAAGGCCAAAACCATGCAGAGACATTTTGCAAACATTTTGTTGGCATGCATACATATATGGATATTTCTTTTTTCTGTCATTATTTTTCAAGTTGAGCGAAAAAGTCACCAAGTTGAAATTTGATTTTTATTTCTGTTTGACTTTGCTTATTTTCATAGTATTTTTCTTCCTTAAACAATACAATCTATGAAATTGTTTGTGTATAATTCAAAATCGGATTTAATAAACAATGCATCAAAATTATGATTTCAACAATCATTCAACAATGGTTTACACCCAAAACACTCTAAATCTTTCAACACATATCAATGTCTAGATTGTTTTTTTATACTATCACGATAAAGCTTACCACACCAAAGTGTTCCTTGTACAATGAGTTTCCCAGTCCAAAAACAGCGTAATTGAGATCCTTCAGTAATGTTTTTTGTACACGGAAATCTGAGGATGTGTCTTGCAGCCATTTCAGGAACCAAGCACTTCCCTCTGGTGGCTGACCCTCAGTGTAGGTGGAGATAATCACAACAAGATAACAGTCATCTGCCTGGGGAAAAAAAAATCATATAAAAATTAATAAACAGTTTAAAAAATTGTTTGTTCTATTAGTTGATTTTTAAATGTATTCTTGAATAAGGATTACTTTGGAAAAAAGTTAAATGATCAAGATCTGCTTGATTCAGAAAACATTAATGCAGAGATTCAAGTTTCAAACCCTCATGCCATTGTGCAAACTAAATTTACGTATTATTATTACCCAGTATATGAGAGTAAATACATCATTTTTTTTTCAAAAGGCATGAATACAATTTGTGTGGGAATTTATCTCGATTAGAATTGGAAACAAGAAAAATGAAATATGAACGATGCTTTTATAAACCTGTATGAAGTCTTCTTATAACAGGACATCACAGCCGCTACCATTACCAGAAATGCTGATAAATGCAACTTACATTTGACCATCTCAAATATTCTATTTATAGTAACAGTGATCTTAGTAATGTCGCGATGTAAACTTGCACAGGTTATGTTTATGAACAAGTTTTTCAGTTTCATGATAATGGATAAAAAACGTCTGTAAAGTGATGACAGCAAATCCAATTCAATGCAGCAGTGACCTTAATTTGGGCCTCATTATCAATTTAGAACACAAAATCGTACAAAAGAGGATGTTTGTGAACATATACATTTGTATGTGAAGTTTTATGACAGTAAGAAATGAAATCTGCTCAGCAATTGCAGTAGAAGTTATATTACTTGTGGCCTTGGTAGAATACCGACTCCTACAAGCAAATCAATGATGTACATTAGCTGTTATTAACATTTGTCGACCTAATCTAAACATTCTTTTCTTTTGAATGCTTTGATATACATGTTACAAGTCTGTAACTTCAAAAACAAGAATTATTTCAGAAAGATTAAAATTAAAATCTAAAATTATAAGTAAACAGATTTAAAATGATCTTTCGAACAAAAGAGACACGAAAAAAATCATCTTTTGAATATTTACATTAATGACTTAATAAACTTATCAGACATTGCTCAACTGGCGCTGTATGTGAGAGACTTACCTCGTCAGCCAGTGTATCCTCAGGTTCGTAAACTTTCAGGTCCTGTATCTCGGACGTAAAACCCTTACGTTCAGCATCACTGGCTAAAAGTCCAGCAAACGTCTTGAAAAGGAAGAATCATACATATTGTTATTGATGAATTAATTTATAAATAATGAAGTAACACATTTACATTCTTAATTGATGAGTTACTATAGTGGTATTATAGTTCAAATGTATATGAATTTAACCAGATTCCTCCAACATTCTCTTACCATTCTTCATTACATATATATACTTAATTTACTTCACAACAGTAATGAAAAATCTTTTGTTATCTTATATTAATCACTCATGTTAGCCTGGATGGAAGTGTGCATGGGGAAACACGAGTGTGTGAGAAAACGAGTAGCTGGAAAAGTCCAACATGGCTGGGCAGTTGACCCTATACTTTTAATGTAAGACCATCCCTCATTACTTGAGTTTTGCGCCTGCGACGGATCTATCAACGATTTTGTCTAGTTGTATAATGAAAATTTTAATGCTGAAAGTCAGTAAAAAAATATGAATCTGAAGTTTGACCAATCCATTGGGGTGTAAATTTAAAATGGCTCCATTATCAGTTGATATTGTCTTCACATGACCTTCACTGTCACAGAAATATAAAACAAACCAACATTTGAGCCCTCCACATATACACTGTCTGATGTTTTGTTTTAAAACTAAGGCCGGTGAATATCAGGCTTCACAACACTCTTTGTAATTAGCATGTCTGACTTATATGTTTTAACAAAATGTTGTCTGGATTTTCTTTTTAAGTTAAATATTTAATTACGAAGTTCTTCTTCACACGAACATTTTCTTAAGTTCGGTAGTCTTACCTTAGACTTCCCTGTTTGTGTACCAAACAAGACCTTGAGTTTCTTTTGCCTTGCCTGTGTGGTATCAGATGTACTGATAGTGGGTTCAGCTTTGTTAGTCACTGTCTCTGGTGGGGAACTATATCCCTTCTACAACACAAAATAGGTAATACAATGTACAGCCATGTTTCTACTGCCTGGTGGAGGACAATTTCCATTCTACAATACACAATCAGTGATCATGTGTCTACTTTCTGGTGGAACTGGGGGGGACTATATCTCTTCTACAATACACAATGGGTGACATAGTGATGTGTCTACTCTCTGGTGGAGGACTATATCCCTCCTACAACTTGGAGGACTATATCCCTCCTACAACACACCAATAGGTAATTCATAATATAGCCATGTGTCTAAGCTCTGGTGGAGAACTATATCCCTCCTACAACTTGGAGGACTATATCCCTCCTACAACTCGGAGGACTATATCCCTCCTACAACATACCAATAGGTAATTCATAATATAGCCATGGTCTAAGCTCTGGTGGAGAACTATATCCCTCCTACAACTTGGAGGGCTATATCCCTCCTACAACACACCAATAGGTAATATAGCCATGTGTCTAAGCTCTGGTGGAGGACTATATCCCTTCTACAATACACAATAGGTGACATAGTGATGTGGCTACTGTCTGGTGGAACTGGGGGGGGGACTATATCTCTTCTACAATACACAATGGGTGACATAGTGATGTGTCTACTGTCTGGTGGAGGACTATATCCCTTCTACAATACACAATAGGTGACATAGTGATGTGTCTACTGTCTGGTGGAACCAGGAGGACTATATCCCTTCTACAATACACAATGGGTGACATAGTGATGTGTCTACTGTCTGGTGGAACTGGGGGGGACTATATCTCTTCTACGATACACAATAGGTGACATAGCCATGTATCTACTCTCTGGTGGAGGACTATATCCCTTCTACAATACACAATAGGTGACATTATATAAACACAATTACATGCATTAGAGTGTGACAGTACCTAGGGTCACCCCGAGGTTATCACCATCACCTTCGGCTTCGCCTCGGGTAACAGTGATAACCTCGGGTAACAGTGATAACCTCGGGTAACAGTGATAACCTCGGGTAACAGTGATAACCTCGGGTAACAGTGATAACCTTGGGGCGACCCTAGGCACCGTCACACTCAAATGTCAATGTAGTATTTATTTTATCATACCAAAAGGCAATCATCTGTGGGGAGTTCTTACACCAAATCACCATGAAAAAACCAATGGCCCTCGATCTGCACCAGAAATAAAGATACATTAGACCTACTGCATCGTTTCCACATTTCAGAGTATGCCTGTAGTGTTTATCTAGCAGATGGCCTGTTATATAATTACAAGGTAACCAAATCAAAGAAGCCCTTGGAAATCCCACTCATTTCAGCGTTGTCGTATGAATCACCAGAGAGTAATAAACAGTAGCGAAATGGAATGCCTTTGGCCTGCTAGGGCGTTAGGAAGCACCCTTCCATTGACTCATTAATTGTTAAATCGAATGTGACAGTATGAAATGAACAATTTGTCTCGACCAATCAGATTACAGGATTTTCACTAGAGGTATGAAAAAGTGATTTGTCTACTCTGTTGTGGGGAACGATGTCCCTTCTGCAATACACAATACAATGTAGGTGACATAATGATGTGTCTATTCACCAAGCATATACATTTGGATTGAAATTTATTCCTGATTTAATCTACCTTTTTGTGAAATCCTTGCCTTTATAAATATACAATGGTATTGTACTTTTGGGTCCACTCCCTTTCTGACTCCATATACCTTCGGGTTAACTCCCTTTGTGACTAATACACCTTAGGTTTACGTCCCTTTCTGACTCAATACACTCAATACAACTCCCTTCATGACTTATTAAACCTCAGGGTTAACTCCCTCCGGTACTAAATTATATATCTTAGGTTTAGGTCACTTTCTAACTTAATGTAAGTTTAGGTTTCCCACCTTTTCGACTCAATATATTGTTGGGTTAACTCCCTTCATGACTTGACATAAGTTGGGGTTACCTCCCTTTTTGACTTGTTTTCATGTAGTGTCGACGTAGACGTAAGCTGACTTAGTATACCTTTGGGTTAACTCCCTTCCTGCCGATGTGTAGAAGCCAGACTAAACATCCTGTAGCGAGAGCCACAGTCCATACGGGAAGCTGTATGTATTCTGACACAGTGGCTGTTAAAATCTTCTCCAACATCTTTGTCGATCAGTGTAATAAAATGAAACTTTTACTGTTGTCATCTGTTGTCAGACATTCCACTCTGAAAACAACAATGTAGCTACATAGAAGATTTGCCAAATACATAACTTAAAGTAATTTCCTTTTCATCAGTTATATTGAATTTGGTGTGTTCCTTGTCATCCGATAAAAGATCAGTGATTTTTGAACATATACACGCTTTCAATTTAGGTTTACTATATTGGACTGATCATTTTGTTTCCCTAGAACATATATATAACATCGAAATAATTTCCAAAACACTTAATTCTACACTATAATGATATCAAAAAGTCAATCACATTCTAGAAAGCCAATCTCACAATTTGCAAACCAAACTCTACTTTAAGTCAGTGAGGACAAGTATGAATTATATCCAGTTAGTTTACCTGAGAGTCATCAAATACGTGTACTTTCACTTTTTTCATTTTGATGCAATGAGTTTTGAAAATTTGGTATTTGACATACATTTATTGACTCACTGCTTTTCAGAACTTGTTAAGAACAGAGGCAATAAACATTAACAGCAGAATACCAGAAAAATGAGGAATTCTGTGGCAATGAAAAATGGACCTTTCAGACAGGGACACATTTCAAAACCCTTATTATAATTATTTTTTTTATTTTTTTGGGGGGGGGGGGTCTAGTTTCACAGTTGAATTACAGGCTGTTATAAGTGTACCTATATTTGTAGCAACAAAAAGAAAAAATGAGGAGGACCTTCTCAATGACAACAAAAATAAAGCTTAAGTTTCCAAATTCATTTAAGAACAAGCTGTTGTTAATTTTGAGAAGAAAAACAGTGGCAAACCTACACTATCAGAAGCTAGGGCTAGGGGGTGAGCCAAGGATACATTTTCATACAATCAAATATTCCAACAAAGCTTCAATAATGACTTCCCACAGAAAATAAACTAAGTATACCCAAAACTGCATTTTTTTTTTATAAACTATAGTAAATGTAACCCCCTCTGCAAGGGGAAATGGGTGACCAGGGTTAAGGAAATTTGCGATTTTGATAAAGCACCTTTGGTTATAAGCACCTTAGCACCTTTCCATCTATAAACAGTATTTGATTCTAGCATATATAGGTCTGCAGAAGAAGATTGTTGAAATTTGAGCCAAGTTTAGCTCAGGCCCTGGGGCGAGCCTGGGACTAAATTATCATACTGTCAAACTGCAATGATATGATTATGATTGTAACTAAACTTGAATGATTATATGAACTATAGTACATTCTACCTCATTCCAGGGGGGATAGAAGACCCAGTAAAGATGAAATTCCCAATTTTTATAAAGAACCTCATAACTGGGTCTGAATCTGACCCTGTCACTCTGGCCCCTGGGGGTTAGATCCATATAAAACAGAAATTTGGTTTGCCTTTAACCATGGAAACTTACTGCAAAATTTTATTGAAATTGGTTCTGTGGTTTTGGGGAAGTTAAAAATGTGAATTTTGCTTAAATAGACAGATGATGCGTGAAAACGGACAAAAGACAATTGAAACAGGTCCACTGAGTATATTCTAATAACACAAGAACAAATAATCAAAATAATTGACCAATGTACATCAAATAACTGTTTATCTGGCATTATTATTATTATAATGGATTTAACTTATACGACCTACACATCTTTATTGGACATGACTCAAGTACATGGAATTTCTTCTTGTATGGGTAAAGTACAAATTCTCATATCTCTTCTCCTTTTCAGAAATTCTGAACAATGAGTGATTTTTTTTTTTTCAAATACACTGTATAAGATTTATAGGAATTTTAGTAAAATATAGAAAAAATATAGCAATGGCCAAATATTTAGAAAATTATAGGAATATGTAGGAAACAGACACTGCAATTTTGCGCCACTCAAGTTCTGCATTCAAAAGTTACTTTTAGGACAAAATCTACAATATTTTCGACAAATAATTTCTGCTTAGGTCATTATTGACATTGTTCTTGACATGGGTATACAAAGTAACTTTCCGTATTTTTTTTTCATTTTGAGGAAAAGGTATGAGCCCATCACATACTACACTGGCATGAGTCTGTATGAAATACTTTAAAAAATGTTTTTGTTTGAAGCGAAACTGATATAAAGAAATTTAGTTTTATATTATATTCTGTTTTAACAAGTTGCATAATTTTAGGACCATATTTATAAACAGAACTTTAAACTTGTTTCTACATAGTATTACATTAATATTAATACCCGGCCTCTTCTTCCTCGTGGCAAGAAGCTACGTTATCGCAGCTAAGGTGACAGTACGCCAATCGGATCACCAAACCATCATTTTATTAAAACCTTGAAAAATCTGAGGAGGAATTATATCCATTTATGGTTGTATCAAAGAAAAAATATCGATGGGTGTTCTTACAAACGAAATTAGCACCCGGGGCTCACTTGAGATATTTATAGAACGCTCTGAAGTCACCAACCAGTGTCTCCGGTTTTGTCGGGACCCAAATCGGATCATGGCTTGAATTTTGCAGTATATTACGCTTCAAATGAATATTTTGTCAGCATATAAACATTTTATGATGACCTTTAGAATTTATATGACAAAAAGTATTTCTATAGTGTGAATTTATTCCTCTAGTCCAAAACTGAATGCATAGTCGTCGCATGCGCCATTATTTAAAAACGCAATCAAAACACTGACATTTGAGTTTGAATTACGTTTTCTTGTGCTATTTGAACTTAAAAACTAATCATCTGTTGACAAAAAATGGTGCATGGCTATCTATTCTAAGATTACATCATTGTTATAACTGATTTGCTGACACATTTATTGATTTATAAGTATTTTTGCAAAAAGTGATCCGATTTGGGTTCTGCCTCGACAGTATATCGACAAATAAGCGAAACAAACAACAAAACCACAAGAAAGATGTTCGTTGTATGTCTTTCGTACTCTTGCTATTAATTTTCAAATATTTCTTTTACCTCCAGAGAAAGTATTGTTATTCATTGTGGTGTTAGACCTATATTTCCACTGTCTACCGCCTAAAGACAAAAAAATATATCTTCTTTCCTCCCTGCACGTCCACATGCAACTTCCGGTGAAAACATAATATAGAATAAAAACCGTAATTGCAATCCGGATGTTTTCTTCGGTTTTGTTCCAAATGCTATTTCTGTCGAATCGTTTTTCCTTTACCATAGTTATACAGAAATATACAGAAAGTGTATATTTCTGATATTGAAGTAATTAATTATTTGAATAAGGGAGTTATTGATACTTGTGTTATTTTTATTTTTCACCTTCGTTACAAGAACTTATATGACATGGATTGTTTTACTTTCGGTTTAGAATACACACCTTCATGAAGAGGAAGTGAAAACCCTTCGTCATTTAGATATAAATTAATGTTAGGGACTCATCAGAAGACCAAATGAAGACCTAAAAGTAAGTTACAAATATTTCAACGTTTTTGTTTTAGCTAAACAGACAATAGTAGATCTTGTTCCATTGAACAGTTGAAGACATTATTCGGTTACTCCGACTGGCACTAGGCCTAGGGAGAAGTCTTTGACAGCGAGGCGTACAGCTGTCATTTTTTGGTGAACATTTTGTCATAAATTGTTTTGTTGGGTTTCAAAAGAAAAAAACAACTTTTGATTTTGGTAAATGTTGAATTCTTTTATTTTGTAAGTCCACAGGTGTTTGAAATTCTGACTGTAAATTGAGATAAAAATCATATTAAAAATAAGTGCATTACTATAAAAAGGTACTGTACTTTTTATAGTAATACCCTTATTTTTTTATATGATTTTTATCTCAATTTACAGTCAGAATTTCAAACACCTGTGATAAGTCACAGTATCTACAACAAGTATTGTATTCAACCAATAATCAAGACAATGTCTTACCTTCACATAAACAGCTGATAAACAGGTTGGACACTGTAACCCCTATATGGCTTATAACCATGAATTTAAGTTACAGTCACTGTTTTAAGTAACAATTATATTATTGAAATGGGGAATAAATTAAAATCAAAACTCATCAAGTTCTTTTTAACTATATTATAACTTGAATATAAAATAGACAGTTTCATGCGCATGCTCACCTTTCGCATTTGCACTGACTATCATTGCACCCCCTGGTATTCGATGGAGAACAAAGTCAGTGATTGTCATTTTAACAAGAACAATGACAATCAATGACTTTGTTTTTTCATTGAATACCTGGGGGGAGCCTGACCAGGATTCAAACCAGGGATCTTCCGAACACTAGATGAATACTCTGTCAATTGAGCTACCTGGTCCCCAGCGATCAAACTAGTCCAGTTCCACTACACATATACACATCTATTTCTGCAATATTTCTTTATAAATATTGTTCCCCTTGATTGATCATTTAATAAGGACAGCAGGGCCTCTTAAATGGAAAATGCTGTTTGTCCTTTTATCAGGTATAGAAGTAAGAACATATAACCCTTCAATGGGTGGAAAAATTGCCATTTGGATAACAGCTGATTTTTTTTAAAAGTAATTACACTTAAATTGTTGACAAGTAAAATAAATTGACAAACAGAAAGTTCTTAAATAGAGAACAAAAAAGGCATCATTCTTTCAGCATAGACCGAGTTATGTACCTTATTGTGTACAAAAATATCAGTTCTGAAGTTTAGTTTTACTGAATTCCCTACTGCAAAACTGGATTTAAAAAAATATATTTTCAGGATGGCTTGAAAACTGGCTTGGCCATCTTGGGTATTTGACTGAACATACCTATTATCATTAACAATTTCTTATTGAGTTTTATTGAAATCACTTAAGCAAGCATAATTGGAGATATTCACATTATAAGCAGCAGTGAATACTCTCTGGGATATCAAAGGAACCCCACAAAAAGGCATCACTTAATCAGGATCATGTACTATGAACTTTCCTAGGAAGCTTTATTTAAATGACTTCTGCAGAAGTGGAGTTAAGATTTTTCAAGATGGTTGTAATGGCTATCACCTGGATTGCTAACCTTTTTATATATAGCTACCGAAAAAATAACAACACATTCTCATTTAAGTTTCATTAAGTCCTTTCGGCAGAACAAGATTTATCAGTTATAAGAGATATACAAGCCATCGGGCAAGTGGAATTTTACACCCTTACAGTCAACCTGTATGATTGACCCCCAAAACAGAGCAACAGTTTGTCAGAATCATATACTAAACATTTTCATAAAGTTTTATTGATATTCCTTCAGTTGTATTTGCATTTAAGATAAAAATGTAAAAGGTAAACAGACAATTGAAATAGACGGGTTACAATACTGGTCACCGTGAGCCTTTCAAGGCCTCAGGTGACTCAAAAATATGTCTAGGGTAGGAATATTTACACCAGGTAGGCTGGTAGGCTTTACTTCGGCCAGAAAAAAACCATATGTGTGTTTCAGGTAACATGCCTGAAAATAATAGGGTATGTCAGTTAAGGCAAATAATTTTATTTTAATGTATTTATTTTAATTTTCGTGAATTCATATTATGCTTTATTTCAAATTTACAATGCATTTTCACACGTTATAATGGCTATTGATTTGTCAAGAATAAGATCAGACTTGTAGAATAGGTACATTTTAATGAGTAACTGAACTTAGTGTGGCTAATAAATTAATTTTATAGATACAAGTATAGGTGATAAATATCTAGGGTCGACAATAAAATCAAGGGTAGGTCGGGATACCTGAAACACACATATTTTCTTTTTGCCTTACCACGCATGGCTGTACATGTTGTGAAATGAAGCCTATCCATTTTTCATCATGGCCAAGGCCTTGGTATAGGTAAACGCACTATAATGCATCATTTATCATGGGTGATGAAACACACATCTAGTTTTAAAGATAAATAATTCAAGAGCTATTTTACACCTAATGATATAGAGTTGTAGGCCGGGTTGATCACTCTGAAAACATTCCTAAACTGTAATTCATTCAATCCTGTCCAGTTAATCAATTGTTGAGTTTTAAAGATAAATAATTCAAGAGCTATTTTACACCTAATGATATAGAGTTGTAGGCCGGGTTGATCACTCTGAAAACATTCCTAAACTGTAATTCATTCAATCCTGTCCAGTTAATCAATTCATGAGTTATATGTCCTGTTTTATTTAATAACACTTAATTTGCTTGGAAAATAATAACAAATTCCTCAGCTTGCTATAAACACACATACAAATGTAACATATCTGCCAAATTGACATGTCTCCTTTATTTATAGTGGCATCAGGGGGATTTCCAGATCCTGGTCGTCCTGGCGACGATAGACCAGGAGACACACCTTTAATTCCTGCACCTGATTCTGCATCGTCCGATGATCCCGATAATCAGACGTCACAAGATTCTGATCAGTCATTTGACACCAGTTCTGGTCTAGAGACATCCAGGGTACATGTCGGGTCATCCTTGAGCCCAGTGTTGATGCCAGCCTCTATTGACTGGAAACTGAAAGTGTTTCTGATGAATATTGCAAGGAACATTGATGAGGAAGACTTGGATGATATGAAATTCCTGATGAAAGGTACTGATGATTAATTTCATTATTTGCCAATAATGCCAGTATCAATAATATAAGACCCCTTTATGCCCAGGGGTGTAGCATAGGGAAATTTCACCCTCGGGATTTTCAAATTTGGCAAAATCCACGTTCCAACTACTGGACTACTAACATGAATGTATATGGCAATGTTTAAATATGTACATGTAAACAAATACCTTCACTCGACAAAGCAAATTTGCTGGAGATATGTCACACACGGCTGATTTATAAACATTTAAGTCCATCATCATCAGAATGTCAGCTGTTCAAATCGCCCATTGTCCATGGTCCGCCCATGTTGGTAATTAGTTGTGTATGTTTAATTTTGAGATTGATCAGAAAAACAAGTCCATAATTATGCTTTTCAGAAGAACAAGATGGCAGCCAGATGACTATAATTTCCCCAAAATCATTGCATTATAAAGTTAAGGTAATCAGATACCAGGACGGTTTGCTCATTTAATCAATTGGTCTGTGATGTAAAATCTTAGAATATGTCTCATTTTAGAATCTAATGATGCTTAACTTTATTTTGTTTCAAAGGAGAGTGTGGAATGGGTAAGAGAGCACTATCAGAAATAAAGACTGTCAAACAGTTCTTCAACCACATGATGGAAATCGACTTTGTGAACAATAATAATCTGTTACAACTACAGAACTTACTCTGGCATTTAGGCAGGAAAGACTTGCACATCAAGTTCGTAGAATTTGCCAGAGACTACAAGACAAGCCCACTACACTTCTTTATACCGAACCGTGAGCCAAGTAAGTGTAAAGTTTGTCAAAATGTTCCCGTCAGTATAGGGTTCATATATCCACTTAAAGTGAGTACATAGTTGATTTCTGCATGAGGTAATTACAATGTGTCAGTAGTTTTCATCTCTACCCAAAATAAGGACAGAGAATATTTTAATCTTCCGTAATATATATAGTACAGGGTTGATCACTACCACAAAGAAGCAATCTTTACTAAAAAGTAACTACAGGGTTGGTCTCTGTTACATGCTGTGTCACATTGTCCGTTGTCTGTCAGCTTTATCCTTTAAAGGACTTCTTCTTAAGAACAGAAAGGCCTAGGGTTATGATATTTGGTAAATTCCTGAGATAGGCCCTACAAATGTTGTGAATAAAAATGACCTGGACTTACTTTCAATGTTGTCACAGTAATAAAATATGTCAAAATCTTCAAACAACTTCTTCTGAAGTACAAAAAGGCTTAGAGTAATGATAAAAGGCTGGTAGCTTTCTGGGATGTACCCGGAGAACATTGGCTAAAAACATTCAAAAAATTTGCTTGACTTCTTCTGATGAACCAAAAGGCCCAGAGTCGTGATATTTGGCTGGTAGCTTCCTGGAATGGAGCCCTACAAAAATTTCAAAAATGGAATTATCTTGACCTGCATTATGTACTTTCAAAGTCACATGGATCAAATATGTTGAAAACTTCAATTTAACTTCTTCTGGAAAAAAAAATGTCCTGGAATCATGATATGAGGCTGATAACTTTCTGGGATGGAGTGTAACAAAGTCAAAGTCGAAGACGTAAAATATGTCAAAAATATCTTCTTCTGAAGAACCAAAAGGCCAAGAGTCATGATATCTCTAGCTGGTGATCTTCTAGGAAGGAGCCCAAAGTTTGTGAATAAAAAAAACATTTACTTACTTTTAAGGTCACAGGGGCAAATAAATAAAAACCTTCAAACGACTTCTTGATAACTAAGAGGCATAGGGAAGATACTTGCCAGTAGCATGATTGGATAAAGGGCTATCCATTTTGTTTCAAGAAAATGATCTTAACCCTCTTTTAATGTCAAAGGGAACAAATATGTAAAAATCTTCACACAACTTCTTCTAAATGTCCAAGAGACCAAAAGTTATTACATTCAACCTGTAGCTATGAAGTGAAAGATCTGAATAGATGAACTAGACCTTCTTTGAAGGTCAGCTTATTTCAGTAAGTTAAAGTCTCCCAAAGAAGACTGATAACGTGCAAAGTACCAGGTAATAAAATCATCAAATAAAGAATGATAATGTTTAAAGTAACATTTACTGAAGCCAAATTAAATAGATATATATATGACATTGTCCCTCTTTGAAGGTCATGGATGCAAGATGAATAACAGATGAGCAAAAATACATTGTTCTCTTTAACTCAGTCACCCCTGAAATTTCATAAAGGACTATTCCAACCTATGATTTGAAGAGTTCAAATGTATCTTCAGGGGTGAAAGAGTTAACAAGTAAACTCATGGTTGACTTCTATGCATTTCTTTTACTTTTAATACTGCTTTAAATCCCCAGTTTTATTGTGTATCATTTGGAAACAAGAAATTGGTTAAGGAATACATAATATTATTTTCCTTTAATCATCAATGCATATTGTTCAATAGTTTCTGATATAAATGTCAATATTCATTCAGGTAACATATTACTGATTATCTTTGTCCGAAGGAAATGGTTATGTGTATGCTGACTTCCATATTGGGGGAAGTCTGGAGACCACATCGAGGCAGGAACTTGAAATCCTACGAACAGAAATAGCAGAACTGATGTGTGTTCCTCCAAAATTCATATTCATCAAAGGTTTAGAGCCCCTACATAGTTTGATTGTGACCCTGATGGTTCCAGCCAAGGCGGCATTTGCCCTGTTTGAACTTTCAGAAGTTGAGAAGTCTATATTACAGAGCCTGAGAATCGACTCATTTGGGGTGGGGGACAAACGTGTGGTTCTGGCAAGTAAGTATCCACTTGTGTTTATTCCACACTTATTCCACACTATCAACTCTTTCTGTGATTTGTCTCATGTTCAGGTAACTCCCCAGGGCCATTTTGATAATGGACCACACTTTTGTAAAATACCTTATTTCTTACCCATTTTTAATTAGATCATGTACTACTGTATAGCAGTTATATTTTGCGTTTTTGTTTTTTTTGCTACATTCACATTTCGACTTAATTCTGCAAATCTATGATGCATGAATTTCAAGTGTTGAATGAAGGAACACAGCAATTATGATATGATGCTTTGTTACTGGTCAAGTATTGTATAAAACAAACCAATAAAGCAAGCATTAGAGCATCTTCTTGAGATTTAATAGTGGTCTGGATACCTTAATTAATCTTGTTTAATTTGTTGGACATTGTTTTTAGATTTCAAATTTGAAAAAGCGGCCTCTCTTAGTGAAAAAGACGAAATACAGCGTATTTTGAAGAAGAAGGAGCTACTAACATCAGAACTGGACAAAAGCCAGGCGAGGCTAATAGAACGAGGCAAAAAACTCTCGTCTTCAGAGGAAGAACTGGCCGAAGTAAAGATCACCAGTGACCAGCTCAAACTGGCCAATGACCATGCCATGATGATTTTGGCCACACTTGTATATCAAGATCTAGCTCACAATTCCAGCCCTACTGATTCTCTCAGCAGGCTCAGCATCCTTACCTATTTTAAATTTTGTCTTAACAAATTCCAGATACAATACCCAGAGGCAGCAGATCATGTTGGAGATTTGCTGGATGCAAATGCTTTGGTGGTGCGAAAAACAGAGAGAGATCTTCATAAGAACTATGTAGAACGATTACAGATCCACCAATTAGCTTTAGAATACAGGTGTCAGACTGTGCAGCCCGTATACACCCTTAGTGACCATCTGTTCCAGCGACCGTCTGAGGCTGTTCGCCGGCAGTTCATCAACACCAAAACTCAACAACAATTATTTCGGTCGTTTACTCATGCGCAAACTCCGGGTAATCAACATAAAACCACCACCTCTAGGAAGAAACTTTTTGATAGAAGGACAGATAGACCAGGTAGGTTGAGATTCTATAGGTTCTTTCGACATATCATCATTTAAATGTATTTGCTTAACCCTTCCACCCCTATGTAACTTTAGTAGACTCTACCATGCATTGATATGGATGAGTCCATTATGATCTGCAGTGGTGAAAGGGTTGTGACCAATAATGTGACCAATAATGTGACCAATATTAATCTGTATAAATAGGTTATTGAAAGAAATTGTCATGGTTCAACTTTGAAGCTGTATTCTTTTATGATATATATTTGAAAAGATTAGAAAAAAACCCAGAAACATGTAGATCTGTAGAGCACTAGTGCTTTCATTATATAAATAAAATATCAAGATACCGACGCTTTACAATGCACACATATTTACATATATAGCTATACCTAGATACAAGTTATGACGTCACGAATAAAAGGGAAAATGGATATTATGACGTCGTAAAGAGAGGGAGATGATTATCATTACCCGTAAAAGAGTCTAGGCCGGTATTCAATTTCAGGTTTCATGTCTTTATGAAATGGTTTTCTTTTTTCTTTCATTCAAAAGCATTTTCCAAAAATGATTTGTGCAATTGGAATATAGTAAATTTCTTTTTTTCCGCAAGTGTCTAAATGTCACTAAGTTTTATTTTTCTGTATCGCGTATGGTACATTGATGTGTTTTTAATGTACATTGCACATTGGCTCCTAATGTGTTGCCAATTTCCGAAATGTGATTTTTTTTTACATCCTGAGCATGGTACATGTATGACATAAATTAGGTTCGTTGAGTCACAAGACATGCTGGAGTTTATAACAAATTCCTTTTGTCCAAGCTTGTTCGCATTTGCCACATCGCATATCTCAATACTTTGAAACTTTGTTTTCCAATTTCTCCTGAAAGTTTGATTGACATGAAATTCTTTTCAGGCTTTTTGGTTGATGTTTACTGTTAATAAATTTCTTGTTTTCCAACACCCTCTTCATATGTTCACCTTCTATGAGTAACTGGTAGGTATAGCTATGTGTAATGCTGTTGAAGATTATATTACCGTAATACTTAGTTCATTTCCCATTGGGTTCTATGTTAATTCATCTTTTTCCGATAAATTTTCCAGACTTCATTTTTCGTCCTATTTGATGAAATTTTGCACACAGTCGGAAAATTATGCTGTGCTCCTTACAGTAATACAGATAAAATTACAGTTATCCATGTCATTGAGATATCAATTTTAAATGTCCGCATGAAAGTCGTTTCCACGTATCGACACAATTTGAAATTCTGCTATAGAAAACTGTTTTGGCCAATGAAATAATCCTGGTCAAAACTTTTAAGAAATTGAGTATCATTTAAAGACAACCATCTGGAGTTCTGGATAATCTTTCTAGTTGTTTGTCAAATTTCATCAAAATTGGATGAAAAATGAAGTCAGGAAAAGTTATTGAAAAACGTAACTGATCATATAGAACCCAATGGGAATATATTGTAGCATGAAAGACTTAAGGCACATCTGTGAATTTATATGTAATCTCTACTGAAAACTAGGCAGATGTATGGATAATATATTAACTAATTACAGAAAATTTTACAGTTCTTAGAGTAGACTTTTCAGAAGGTACAATACTTTCAAGATTATCTTATAAACTGATGTTTTTTCTTTGCAGTACCTTCCACGCATCCGTACCACAGTGCTCTCAAGGAAATCTCCTTAAAACTCAAAGAAACTCAAAAGGAGAAACTCCTCGGCAACTTACGCTTTAATAAGGTTGAAGAATGTGAGGTTGCCAAGCAACCAGAGAAGTTCTTACAATTACTGTTTGAAAAAGAGCTGGGTGCGATACCAGCTGATCCTTGTAAGTAATTTCTAGTATTTACCTGTCGTAAACACTGCTACAGGTATGATATACCTATAGTGCCCTTTGTTTCATTTGCCATATCTCACTCACTTACTTCTGAAATATTTCAGTGTCCTCTTTTCTGTTTTTTTTTCTTCTTCTCCTTCTTTTCCTTTTTCTTCTTCTTTTCCTTTTTCTTCTTCTTTTTCTTCTTCTTCTTCTTCTTCTTCTTCTTCTTCTTCTTCTTCTTCTTCTTTGCCATTACAAGGATCTGAACTTGGAGTGCAATTGACCCTGGGGGTTGGCACTTCAAAGAATATATTTTGTAATTTTTAAGTATTATATTAAAACTATGTACATGTACATAATGAGGATGCGAAAAATTAGTAGAGAGACTGGGGCATGGTAACCTTCAAGTGAGGACTTGAAAGAAGGTAAATTCTCACTAAGGGTTTTTCTTGAGATTGAGGTATAACTGTCCCACTGCAGGCAAAACACTAGAAATTCCACTGTTATTTTTGTATATACAGCAATTTTGTTTTGGATATATAATAAACACAATTGGGAAAGGGCATGCAGTTCCGTTGAGCAGGAAGCTCAATTGGTAAGAGTGGCAATATGATGATCTGAAGTCCAGGGTTCGAATCCTGGTCTAGTCACGCTGAATTTTTACACTCATAACAATATTGTTGATTATTTTTGTTTATTTCACCTGTATTATGTTTTCATAAAAGTCCTGCAATGTAATGTTTTCTTTCCGGAAATAATTTATCAAAGCTTTAGTCAAGCGGAAAATAAGTTTCTGATGCGTGGTTACAGTTTTTAGCAGTGGTACGGGGATCCTTAACAATTTGTTAATACATCTCTCTTTGGGTATAGTGCTGAACCTCTTTATAATGCCAAAATGTTGTGAAACTTTACTGTAGATTAAGATGTATATAAATCCTGTTTCTTGATGATATTTTTCAACTTTTATAACGAATACATTCCATATCATTCAGTTTCTTCATTGTTTTCATTTGAAACAGGTGAACATGTCCTGAAAAAGCTTCGTTTAACAGGAGATCAAGATTTACAGGTCTCTGCTAACAAACTTTTATCAAAACGTAAAGGTGATTTGAATAAAGACGCAGATAACTCAAGCTCTTCAGGCCTCAATGTCTTGGGAAGAAGAAGACCTGATCAGTCGTCCGATACTGACCAGTCCCCACATGTTGCCAAACAAATGGAACAAAGGGAAGATAAGTCTGGTGTCTCAGATTCAAAGAAAACACCAAATTTATTTTCTAAAACTATGTTCAAGCCAGGTAAGAGGGATATCAGAGATGTGATTGCAGGGGCTGCTACTCCTGGGGATGATGGTTCACAACATACTTCCGAGCTGGACATTCGAGGTGTACATAAAAGCGCCAGCGAATCGGCCCTTCGCCGTCTTGATTCAAATGACGAAATGCATGAAAAGTTGAACAAACTCTTGTCGGAGATTGAGTGGGTAAAAATAATGCTGCAAAACCAAGCAATGCATCAATCCCCTGTGGGAATGGGTGCAAAATGGTTTCCTGCAACTCCAACAGAGTTTTGAAGTGTGTTTCCCTATATTAACCTTTTCTGCACTGTAGACCATAATAGACTCATCCAGATCAATGCATGGTAGAGTCTACTAAAGTTACATAGGGGTGAAAGGATTGAAATGTAGTGTTATATTGGAGCACCAATACTTCAGATACTTTCGTTCCCAGGAAAAGTTGCTGGATTGTGAGAGGTCTGGATTAGTGATACGTTACACGCTGTTGTAACAGCCCGTTCATTACCCCCGCTTAAAGTTACCCTGTGGAAAGAAGCAGTTAACTGGTTTCTTCCCCAGGAAATCTTTCAGGTGGGGTAAAGAAATGTCTACAGCTACATGTACAGCTAGTGACATACAATGTACAGTAAGATCTGTCAATTTCAAGAGATCATGTATTTAAGAGCTTGGCTGTTCAATGCCTCTATACAGATTGTTCTCCTAATGAAATTAATATCATAAAAGAATTGATGTAGCCTTAGATGATAGATTTCATTGTTCTAATTAATATCTGTTTATTTTTACTAAAAAATGAATACTTACCGGTAAATATCAGCAATTGTGTTTTATATACTTATCTAGAATTATTTTAACCTGTAAATGTACTTCTTTCAGCAGTGATACTATTTTAGCAGTTCTTGTGCCAGTTAAAATGTACAAAACTTTGGCAAGTTTTCTGTTTGCAATATTTTTTGTGATATATGAAGGTCAAAGTTTTTTACTCATCAACCCCAAAGACACATTTGAGCTCTTCCTATTCAAAGGTTGGAATAGTCCATTATGAAATGTCAGGGGTGAATGAGTTGATTATGTTCATTAATGTGCCAAGTTGTTTCATTATCACTACCCTGGTTTTTGCTTTGAGGATGTATCAATACTTCGGTCTGACCTAGATTTACATGACAGGTGTTATCTATGAAGCAGAAGATGCTTACCCCTCGGAACACCTATTGTCCTTCGTTGTCCCTTTTCAAAGATCTCCATGTACATTTTTCTTTCGATTATGTTTTGCTACAGTTTTATCAATTTTCATTTTGAATAGCTGTTTTATTTACTTGTTTTCTGTGATTGTTTTTACCTCAACTCTGACAATGCCTCAGAAATTAGGAAACCTATAGTATATTTAAAAAGCCTCGTCATTATCATCACATATATATACATTTTGTATGATATAAGCTTTTTGTTGAATTTTATCAATTTTATTATTGCTGACTAATAAAGAATTAATGTACGTGATAGACCTAGCTTTCCATATCAACCAAAGATATACCAGCTGATTATACAATCATCAACAATGGTATTCATGTTGCAAAAACTGTATGTGTCATTAATCTTATCAGGTACCTGATCATGAGCATGGCACGTAACTCTTGTCAAAAAAGAGTTCCACTAAAGGCAGATAATCCTGGATGATAGATGTTACGTTATGTAAACTTTATTAATTGATTGATAAAACATTGGGAATGTAACATAATTACATACATAGATAGTGCTCAGATGAGTTTAAGTCAGGAACTAAATATATTGCTAAGAACTCTGATTCACCCATGAAAACACATTTGAACTCTTCCCATTCAAAGGTTGGAATAGTTCGTTATAAAATTTCAGGGGTGAATTTGGAAATATACAAATAGCAAGATGGCAAAATGGACTTCAAGAATAAAGCTTCTGTTGAAGTACGGAGACGACTTTATCACGTTATCTTCAGAAGATTTACTGCAGCTACCTTTCATCATTTTAGTGTGATGGTTTTTATCGATATATTTACTCATGAAATATCAAATTATTTCAGTTTAATTTAGTAATTTTATGATTAACTGACTTAGAAATTTGTTTGAAATGTTTTGTTCTGTTGTTGTCTGTTTTCGTTCCACAAATAATATTTATGGTAAAGTTGTTAATATTTTATACTTGCTAATGATATTGTTTAAAAAAAAAAAAAAAAATGATCTTCAGAAATACAATCAAACCTAGAGACAACTCGGCTAAGAGACCACCTCTATAAAAGTCCAGATTGAAGTCATTTTCATGTTAACTTTTACAGTATTTCCTCTGTATGTAGGAGATTTGTTTTTGGCTCGTTATTTTCCCTCAAAATAAAGATGAATGGGGGCTGTGAGAGGGGAAATTGTGAATGAAGAACTATGTGTAATATATGACCATAACGGTGAAACTGTTTGTTGCAATCATTTTTTTTGTTTTGTCTGAACTTCAAGTAGCCATCTACATATATACTGTGGTTCAAATTCTGTAAAAAAATGTAAGAAAACTCCTCGAATGTCCATAATGATGACATGTATTTCCATGGTATATATGACAGCTATTTATAATTCTAAAGAAGTAGATCTAGAGCACACGAGTCAAGCAAGTTCACCTGTGAGAGAGTGATATATAACCTTGTTAGACAGGGTTTGTTTCTACAGGTAAAAGTCATGTAGGTGACAGTACCCAAATTAGATCGCACAACTATCATTTCCTTTTACATTGAAAATTCAGTGGATGAATTATATCAGTTTATGGTTATATAAAAAGGAGTATACCTATGGGTGTTATTACCAACGAAATAAACACCCAGTACTCACCTGAGGTATTTATAGAACAACACTCCGTCTATGATGTCACCAATGAGAGTTTCCGTTTTTTTGTAATGTCAGGACCCAAAACAGATCAAGACGTGAATTTTGCAGTATTTTGCGCTTCAAATGAATATTTCTTTGTCAGCATTTTAACATTCTATGATGATTTTTTTGAATTTTAATTAATAATAGTATTTCTATATTTTGAATTTAATCCTACAATCCGAAACTGAATACATAATCCTCGCACGCTCTATTTTGTAACACTAACAGCGAAAACAAACAAAAAAACTAGATTTTGAGTTTGAAATATGTTTTCTCATGCTATTTGAACTTAAAAGTCAATCAACTCTAAACTAAAAATGATGTACAACTATGAATTAGAAAGATAAGTTATTGTAATAACTTAACTGTTGATACATGTATTTTTGCAAAGAGTGTTCCGATTTTGGAACTGATCCAATTTGGGTCCTCAGCTTCCTGACATGTAGAATGCTGGTTTTTGTATCAGCAGTCAGCCTTAGTGTGCTTTGTCATCATATATCTCATAGGAATACATGTCATAATTCTGGATATTTGAAAACTTTAATTACCGTAAAATCTTGTATTAATTTTTCGGGATTAATATAGGAGTTAGATTAATATACTTTAAAGACCAATTTATGTTGTTATTATAATAATTTTGTTATTCCTAACAATCAAGGCTGTGAATAAGATTACTTCAGTAGGCAAAGTTATAAGTTAATTTCATATCGGAGAAATTTTGTTTGTAATATATTTTCATTGGGATATGGTCTCAAATGTTGTACTCGTAGTGTACTGAGTTTTACTCTTATTGTATGCTTAAACATTCTGATCAGATAAGTGTATTTGTTAGTTGTGTAAAGAGGCGACTGATCAGCTTTTGGTAGACAAGCCGGGACATTCACCATATTGGGGAATGGTGCACCCATAGCTATATTTTTACTACCAAAGGTAGACTTTTGAAATTTATAACTTACGTTCCTGTTTCCTTTCTTTATGTTTAGCTTCATGAAAATATTCCTTGCAGAAAGTACAATAACTTTGTTGATTTGTATTCAACGTGTTGAATCTGTTCTATTTGAAAGAGAGAGGAATTGGAAGAGAGTTAGATATTAGATGATAAACAAATTGTACTCTTTTGGTTTGCTTGCTTTTATATCAAATGTGAACACCTACCTCTGGTGAAAGGAGTCTGTGGTTTCCGCATCACACTCCTGTGCTTTGGTTATGAGTGCCAACTTTGACACAATTGCGGACACTGCTGTTTCACCTACTTAAGTTATCTTCTTAAATTGGTCGTTGTTGTTGTCCTTTTGCAATTGATGTCAAAGATATGAAGAAAATGGATTTGTGATCACAACATACTCGAGCATCACCAATTCAGTGAGTTTCTAAGTTTGACCGACCAAGGTGAGGCTCCATTACCTTTAAGTTTGATGTTGAAGATTTAATTAGTTTTTTTCCATGATTGTTGATGTCGCAAATATTAGCCAAATTCCTTCAAACTTGTTAACAATGTTTGTGTTCCTCTGTCTTTCCACCCATCTCGGGCACTCTTTGGTTTTCGTGTGATAATTGCTGGAAAAGATGTTGTGCAGATATTTCAACCAAATTCCGTATGCACATCCGACTGATGCTAACTTTGCCAACCGATGTGATTTGTGCATATTTACGGATAACTAATGAGGTGTAAGGTTGTTGTTTTCTTTGAGTTTCAAGCTATGCATTATGTCTCACACGTGTTTAAACCTAACCTCAATAATGTTTACCTACAATATGTCCTGCAAGCGGGGGGATATACATTCCAAGAATTTGCTTGTTCATATGGATCTTACATTGAGTACGTATACAGCAGCATAAGAGACAAATCTCACAGATCCAAATTTATATATGGATCCATTTTTTACAGAAATGGGTGATAGAGTGACTAAGTATGTATATGATAAAACATATCAGTACTCGGAAAGAAAAGCATTATTTGTGGTACAATGTATTATCAGTATGTTTTGTTATATTACCTGTCGTGATAACCAAATTATTGTAAGTCTGGTGTTGGATGAATTATGTCACAAATGTCTGAAATAGGGGGACACATATACTGTTGTACATTACATGTTCAATTCTAGTATCACGTGACTATTTGGATATATATATTCATGAAATGTGGCGGCAACTCATCAAAGTCATTTCCTGGCGACCAGTGGTAGTCATTTCGAGTATCAGAGGTCCAACCAATGGCAGCTACATGTACATGTATGTTCACAGCTATAGTGAATTGGTACGTTCATATATATATATTGTAACAAGCCATAGGGGAACCTTGACTCGATTTTGTAATAGCGCTAGATATCAAATTCTTATTAATCAAGTATAAATGTAACATGACTTCGTGAATAATTACAGAAAGGTAAATTTTCAAAATTAAATTTGTAATGACCAGAAGTGTTGTTCTATTAATGAAATTATTTTATGTTATTTTATTATATTTATCAAGTTTATCACGAATTAACATGTAGATACATACACATTTAACAGGTAATGTATATAATACATGCATATATATTAACTCGTCACGCACGACAACCTTCATGGTTTGTTTAGCAAAGTCACTGTGACATTGAATCGGGAATTATTTTGAATATAGTACGTCACGTCATACTTGGCACCCATTGGACATTATTTAGAATACAACCGATAGAACAATATATTGAACGATATGTTGAGGAATGTCCGTCATACATCATCGCGACTTCATAGTTTGGCCTTACATTGATTATAAAAGAAGTGAATGGGCATTTTGTTATGTCTGTGGATATCGGTAAATAATGCTAAATTTATCAGACACCTAATTAAATCACATGTAACATTGCGACTGCTTTCTTTTTTACACTATGTACTGTTTAGTCCCTTATGTTCATTGTGTCCTATTATGATTACATTCTATTGAATAACACATAGTTTTATCAATCGTTTCGGTGTGTTTGTCTTTCTTTTTTTCTTTTTTTTTTCTGTCTGTCTGTCAATACCAATTTACATATGTCGCCATTTCTCTGTGGCAATAAATATCCGAAATATGAATGACACATTTTAAAAAATTGAGAATAAGTTCAAAATATATCAAATCAGCGGTCATGACGGTCACGTGGAATTAGATCCTTAGATTAGGTCGAAAGTTGTCCAGGACAATAACACGAATACATTCTACGTTCGGGCCGTTTTTCCTAATTGAGTCTGCAACAGTTTTTGTACATTTTTTGTGTGTCTCTGAGAAATAAAAACCATGTAAAAACATCAAAATATCATGCTTTGTTTAGTCACAGCTGAAGTTGAAGAGTAGCCGTGCAAATACGGGCTAAACGTAATGAAAAGATAATTTATATGTATATATACCTCGGCTTGAACACACAACGACATAATCGGAACTCATAGTTCTATGTCTTGAAGTTGAATTGTTCGCAAAACACTGTATTAACAGTTAGTGGCTATACATGAGTAAGAAAATAACAAAATAACTACTGAAATTATTGTAAACTTACTAAAATACATTATTAATGTCAAGTCGATTTTCATCTGAATTTGTAAAAAGGATTACCCCAAAATACTGCATTACGTTGAACAAATATTTCTTTTTAATCGTTCGCTTTTGCAGATGGCAGTGAGATAAACATCTCTAAATTTTGTGATCTATATTTACTATATGCAATATGTTGCCAACAGTTTTTTGTATATGTAAATCTCATTACCATTGGTTAACCTGAAAATGGACAAGTGATTTAATTATGAGGAGAAACTAGACTTTCTTGCTTGATTTGTGATCAAAAAATAAATATCTAAACTAAAATAATATTTATTCTTTTTGAAATCGGTTAAGAAATGGCTTGACCACGACTTTGACTATTGCAGTTACCTGTAGTGATCAGTTTTATCTTTGCAAACTCGTTAATTACCACATATTGAACGTGTAATTACAATGTAATGCAATTTAACGTGTGATGAAATCAACAAAAAACACAAACATTTACTTACAAACTTTAATTGAAAGTGTTATGATTGAACAACATCGCCAACCTTTGTGAAAAAGCCTCCTGCTGTTAAATGAAATAAGATAGAATAAGATCTAAGTCGTCTATTGGTTAAAATTATTGTATTCTATAATGGTATTGTAAATTGATACCAGAGCATCTATGTAAAAACTCAATGTTTCGGTATTGTAAATTGATACCACCAAGCCAATGTATGCTGTAAAACATTATCTCATTGCAATGTTTCGGGTACAATATTATAGTAACAATTGCACCGACAAACCAGAGACGTATACAATCATGTATGATAAAACCATGAACAATCATCCCGTATCACATTATACACCTATCGCAAATCCCCAAACTTGGACCATATTGATACTCAACTTACAAAGCAGAGACGTATACACTCATGCATTATAAGTCCCTGGACTATCATAGACTCTTCCATATCACATTCTACACCTGTTGAAAAAATCTCTAGAATTTTGATCATATCTATAATTCACTAGCAAACCAGAGACGCATAAAATCATGTATTATTAGTCCCTGGACAATCATAGACTCTCCCATATCACATTCTACACATTTCAAAAAAATCTCCAAAATTTGGATGATACTGATACTTCACCGACAAACCAGAGATATATTAAAGAACGTATCATAAGTCCCTGGACTATCATAGACTCTCCCATATAGCATTCTACATCTATCGCAAATATCCAAAACTTGGATGATATTGATACTCGACCAACAAACCAGAGACGTATATATAAAATCATGTATGATAAGTCCCTGGTCAAACAGACTCTCCCATATCACATTTTACACCTATTGCCAAATTCCAAAACTTGAATAAGATTGATGCTTCTCTTTCGCCCCTGTCATACTGTATTTCTCTTTATTGGTATTGCTAAAAATAATTTCTTTCTGTGCTGCAGGCGAAATAATAAAGATCGCGATTGTAAACAATTTCGCTGCCCCTGAAAAGACCTGGGTAGTAATGATCTTTGAGATGCTGAAACTTCGATATATATACTGTGTGTGTTCATTAAAACTTTAATAGAAGGCATTTTAAAATGGGTACATTTTGAAGCATATAAATCGTCAATATTTGTAACTATAATTATATTGAGAACAAAGCAATTTGTTTGTTTACCCTATCACCCCTAGGTAATTTTAGTAGACTATACCATGCATTCATTAGGATGAGTCCATCATGGTTTTCGGTGGTGAAAGGGTAAATACGATATTTTATATTCTTTGAAATAATTTGATGGTAGATAATCTGCAACACTTGTAGATGCAATAATATTGAGGAAAAATCAACCCATAATGAATCGCAAGACGTTACTGTAGAGACGATGATGTCGTTTTGTAATGTTTCAATGACCGTAAATGTCATATATTATTGTTTCACATACTATAATGGCATGCTATTACATACACGGTAAAATTCGTTTACCTTGAGCGTTCCAGTTTCCTAGTACCATCCCGTTATATAGTTTCTGTTAAAATGTTTCGCATCAGTTGCATTCACTTTTAAACATTGATGTAATCGATGCTCAGTCACTGAAATAGACGCACTATCGCATTATAAAGTAGTATTTTCCCCTGTTAGGAATACATTAGTGTTGTAGTGCTTTTCAATGTTGAATCCATAAGAATTTACTATGGAGTAAACGCATGCAGAAAGTAACATATTATATTGTTTCAGAGTCGTTTTTAAGTGACCTGTTATGTTAATATAACTTGCCAGGGAACTAAACCGATCGATCGAAATGACACACGGTTTTTGTCTTTTAATTGTTGTCAAATATTGCTAATTGAAATGTGCAAATATAACGGAATTAAAACCAAATTTATAGGAATTAAAAAAGTAAATCATAATTTTAAAATCAACTCGTCGAGTTGAACCACTTAAGTTCTACATGCAAACTGTTTGTCTCGACTTTGTTCATCAGAATTAACGAACAGGTTACAACTGGACGACGTTAGCTAAATCCTGTAAAACACTTAAGCATTCTTTTGGCTTCTCCGGATTATTGTGTAGACGTCTTAAAGCATCTGGTTCCACATGGCGTCTTTGTAGCCCCTCGTGGAATCTGACTTGCGGTGTTATCGTGAGCTCCTGTTGAACTGCTAATTGGTGTTGATAACCTGCTTTTTGGACCCTCCGGATGATATCAAGTACCTTTATTTCCAGCTTTTTGTTATTCAGCAGGCGTATCGTCTCACGCACAAAATCCACTGTGAACGAGCATCGAACATATTTTAATGTATACTAGGAGTAATATGTAAGGTGGAAGACACGCTTTGATGCATCTTTTTACTATATTTCGTACTTGTTCATTCGTTTATGCTTCTGCCAGATAAATTATGTGATTCTGGTCAATGTAAGTAAAGGTACCACACGAATTGAAATATTAATAAATGATATTCGGAGCTTTAAAAAGTGAACGTCAAAATAATTTAATGATTATTATAATACTCACATGGGGTATCCCTACGTGGCTGCATTTCAAATAGTTTAAAGAAAAAACTCTCCAAAGGTGTCAGGAAAAATTGCTTCTCGGAGTCTTTGATCCTGAAGTGCTGCAAGATAATATTCCGTTGTTTTTTGCTGATCATCTTTGACAGGTCTTCCATTGCTTTCATTACTGAAATATATGAATATGATATCATACTGTTAAGTTATTGAATATTTGTTTTTAAATCTAGATTTTTGAGTGCCTCATTCACTTAACAAATCGTTTGCCTGTTTTGGTGATAATATTATTTTCTTTGGTTCCTAATTCTCTGAACATAAGTGATTTCATAAATGGAAAGGAATAGCATTCAGAATCAAAAAGTAAAACTCAGGCAATATCTTTTTCCTTTTGCTAAGTTAGTTAATGTCTTTTCTTTCAAAGTAAGATTAATCTTTCCATTTTTGATTGAAGAAATAATTATATACTACATGTATTATTAACAATACGTACTTGCTATGTCTCTTTATAATATGTCTGACTGTAAACCTAACTACATACCAATCAAATGTGTTTGGACATTGACGCCGACTTCTATAAATCCTGTCATACGCTGCACAACAGCCCCACCCAACAGCAGACGTGAGTTGTGATGCATTCCCTGCATATTTGCCGTCATCACAGTTTCCTGCATTTCATGCATATTCTTTTCCAACGCAATCACAAGTTGCAGGTTTTGTTCACGCTTCTGCCATATTTCTCTTTCGGTCTTGCACGCGACTAGCTCTTTAGCTTCCAACAGTATCTCAATGGTGTCCATCTCCTCTGGAAACTTAGCCTGGAACTGCTGAAGACAGTGTTTGAAGTAGACCATTGCACTCTTGCTCACCAATGAATCGATAAGACGGGTAACTGGGCGATGATTGTACAGAAGTGTCAAGCAGGCGACTATAGCTTGGTCTTTGCATGTTCGCATACATTCTTCTTTTCTCTTTGCCTCTCGAAGTTCTTCAGTACGTTCTACCAGACAAGATTGTACTTTATCCAACTGTGACTTGATCTTGTTTCTCTCTCTTAAGATAAGTGCGACTTTCATTTCGGGCGTTGTGGTTGACTTCTGCACCTGTCCTCCTGAAATTGTTTTGTTTTATGTTATGGCAATGCAATGCAATAATACAACGGTTTTTTACTCGAATGGACATATATTTAACTACAGGACGGATTATTACCAGTTTTATGTCTAGATTAACTTTCACCATGATCTATCGTCACCAATCTGCGATTAAGTTTTCAGATAAGAATTAACAAAATCAGAAACTATTATTAAAATGTAATACTGTAATACATGTCGTTTTGAATCTGCCTATTTTGTTTCTTAAGAGAGAAGATTAGCACTGTTTTGCTAGTCATAGATTGTTTTTAAACTGTATTTTATCATATGACTTCAATGCTTTACAGTGTAATAAAGCCATTATACAATGTTCTGTATTGCACACATCTAACAAAGCTTTCAGTTACGTTGATTGGCTGATCACAGAGTACGTGTGAAGTATATTCATACACGTGGCAACGACCTACTTCTTTTTACTACCAAGCGTAAAATAACGACTTGATAAAGAGCTTAATAACCAAAACATTCTTCCGAACCAAATAATACAAATTACAAGTGCTTGTAGCAGTCAGAACGTTAATTATTACAAAATTTGAGAATGACACTTTACAAAAGAAGATATTGAATATCTTCCTAAATGCATGTCTGACTATCGTCGACTAACTAACACGTGTAGCAAAATCCAAAATAATGCCAACAAATAAGCGTAATCTAACGTCGCATTTTTACGGCAGTTTGAACACTTTGTTTGATGAAAGCATTCTGGGTGGAATATTTATTTTTTCGCGATTAACTCGCATGAGAGAAGGGGAAAATCCATAGTTGTCAAAACCCGCCGTCCGTTGATTGGGTATAAAACCAGCAGCGACTTAAGTTCGAGTCTCCATTTTCGCGTCAAGTGACGTCACGCCCGACGCCACATACAAAACAGTCGCTCAGGCACTAGTAAATTAAGATTGGTTGTACATTTGTTTCAATCGCAAAACGCCATTTATCAGTTGTAAATAATTCCATGTTTCTTAAATATATATGACGAGATAACTTTATTTAATATGAAGTAACACTTAAGAATCTACGTTATGCGTTGGACTATTTCTTCTTTCGCCGGTATGTTCGACCTACTTCGGTTTTTAGTGATTTGGTTGCAATTGTTTACGGTCAGCTTGCGATGAAGGAAAAGAAAACTAAGTTCGAGAAAATCGATGGTAAATATGACATATGATAAAAATAATCTGTCATTCATTTCCCTTCATATTAGAATTACGATGCTCGTTTAGAGTTTTGAATTTTTACGAGCCAGAAAAATTCAAAACTCGTATCATAAATCTAATTCGAAGGGAAACTCATGACAGATCCGCTTATTCTTTCAATTTTGATTGAGTTTTCCAGTGATATCTGAATGAAATGTTCTGCTTACCGACTATAGGTATTTCGTCATCGTCTAAGATAATGCAATCGACCTTCATTGATGTAAAGATTTCCTTATCTTCGGATGTTAGGGAATGAAAAACATCGACAGCCGTTTCAGGAACCATGAATGTAAGCACACTGCTGTTGGACGGGCTGTGGCCGACGAGGAAGACATCTGTGTGTTTAACACACATCAAAGATGCTACATATCCTCGTAGATTTTCCATCACTTGTCTGTTGACGTATGAGCCTCCAACGTGGAATTTCACATGCCTAAATCCATTCGCTGGAATATTTTATCAACATTGCATTAACTCATTTTCCACATTATTGTTCATATTAGCCGTATTCAAAACTGATTTGCAGACTGGTATTTTGAATATAGACTCAGCAGTATGGTGACCTGTATGACTTAATGTATATAAACATTTTATACAATCAATAAAACACTCATGTTTCAAATTGAATAAAACACTCATCTTTTACATTCAATGTTTTACAGTGAATAACAAACCAATGTTCACAGGAACAAAACACTGTTTTAATATGCTGTAAAACATGAGTATTTTGTTCCTGTGAACATAGGTTTGTTATTCACTGTAAAACATTGAATGTAAAAGATGAGTGTTTTATTCAATTTGAAACATGAGTGTTTTATTGATTGTATATAATGTCTGAATGTACTGTAAAACACGAGTGTCTTATTGTTTTTTTTATTCATTGGTAATATGGGTATTTTGTCAATGTAAACATTGTTGTTTTATTCGTTGTATATTAAGAAACAATGGTGGTGGCCGTTAACAAACGTCACCATGAAATTCAAAGCAAGGAAGGTGCCGTAGAAATAATTATCGACCATCTTTTGACCCCCAGGTAAAATTTACATATAAGTAAACAGGTTTTACTACTTACACATATTATACATTTTAACGGTAAAAAATAGAGTGACATGTATATACCTGGTATTTCTTTTGGTGTAAAAAAGTATAATGGCTCTTTTCGGCACTTCTGTGCGAAAGCAACCATTGATTGGTGAAGATCTTTCCTGCCAATATGCCATAGCATGGCTTGTAGTTGCAGAAGATTGTTACTGTTCAGAAACTCCATATCTCTTAGTAACTGGAAAAACGACGTAGCTGTTTTAGCTTTGTTTAACGCAGATCTTCCGAGTGCTCCCTCTGAAGAGAAAATACAAGAAATTTTGAATTCAATATTATTCCTAATGAAGTGAAATACAATATAAAACAATTTGAATTAACAGTGTCATGATTATATCCAAATTCCCTCTAAACAATTTGACTCTTTTGTGTAAATGGAACTCTAACCCTCAATAATATGACTTCCGGTCACTTGGGATGAGGTTCCCGTGATGAATCGTCTTGCAATAAGTAGGACAAAAACTGTGTCATCGTGTTGTTTAAAAAGAAACATTTAAGGGCGAAGCATGGTGAAACAAAACGCTAAGTAAAAAATGAATCGTATATCGGTGTATCCTTCACGTGATTCTATGTATTATGTCGAGAAGCAGTGAATACTTTTTTTATTCTTGATTTATTTTGTGTTACATATGCATTGAAGAGCTAAGCTTCTTTTACGTGAAGCATTTTTTATCTCATTGAGTTCTATGTCAATTACATTCCTTTTTCCTGACTGACTTTTCATCCTTTTTAATTGCAGGAGGTTCTTGGAGATTGCCGCGAGTCAGTTTGTCAGTAGTTTTTGGGAAAACCCAAATTACTATACGATCACATTCATCTACCAACACTGGACAGGCTCTCCCACGGATACCATATTACACAAACAAACACAAAAACAAAACAAAAAACCAAAAAACTCACCCCTGCAGAAAGATTTCATTCTGGTGATTTCTTCCTCACTTAGATCCTGGCCGATTTTGTCTAGGAAAATATTGAAACGCCACAAAGGTGTAATGAGGTTATCTTCGTCCATGTTGTTGTCGTCATCATGAGCGTCAGACGTTTCCATGGTTTCCATAGTTGTCAGAGACATATTCTTGAAAGTACGAAATAGATTAGTATTGATAAAATTAACAATGCAACCATACAAGTTACATAGATAATTTAGATAGTATTTGTAACACCCGGATGGACATATAGTTTGTCTGTTGTTGTTTTTTTTCAAAATAGGGTATTCCAAAGTTATTTGATCGCGAACAATACGTTATTGGATCTATTACACTATATTCAAATATAAATGGTTATGTAACCATTAGTCTTTATGAAAAGAAAAAAAGGAACAGGGAAAGCTAGGAGAGAAATCAGATACATTATCAATTCTAATAAGTTTTTATATGACTATAATATATACTAACAAATAAAACCACATTTTGTTTTAATTATTACCAAAATATTAAGCCTTTTAACTCCTATACTCAAAAGTTTGTGCAAACTTTATTGGATCCATAAATTCTATTTTTGCTTAGCCAGATTCAACTGTATCTTGTTCGTACTACTGGTATATCAGCATCCATAGATATTCTGTGATATTGCGATCAATAAAGTATGTAAATACTTATCGATTTCCATTCATCACTTTTGCCTGCTACATATATAATATTTCCTCCAATTCAAATATCATACATATTTATGAATTAAATAAAGATGAATTAATTGCATTCAGGATGAAATAGGTTACATATTAAGTAATTGAAATGCATGATTTGAACATTGATGATGGTACATGTATGCAAGACAGTGTCTTACATACACCCTCCAGGACAATAAATCTGATATGACAAAAAACATGTCTTTTGCAAACCGGACAGTTTTCGTAATTTTAGCTCGTATTGAAAGAAATTCGAAAATCTGTCATTCATAGTTCCTTTTGTTCGGATAATGATTAACAATTATACCTGTCTTATTACAAATAGATGATTTTGTTTAGAATAAACATCATTCTGGATTTTTTTTAAATTCGAAACTATTATATCTGTTTAGTTTCGGTTTCTCTTTCTTTCCAAGAAATCGTGTCACAACAGTGAGTTGTGCAGTACAACGAGTGTGTACATCCTCAGCCTCCATTGATAGTAAGGGGAATGATGTATATTATTATTTATGAACTGGAAACACATGAGTCGCAATAAGAAGAAAGAGAAAGATCATGCTATTTAGCTATGAGGGCCTCAAAATACAATATTGATCTACTAAGTTTTAGAAATGTGCAGGAAGTGCGCATGCGTTTAAGCTCTGCTCAGAGTTCACTCAAATTATCAGGACATGCGTTTCTTAATATATTTAGTTATTTGGACGAAAACTTGTCAATAATGAAAGATATTTGAAACCCTACGGTTAATGTGAAATACAAAATTGCACGATATGTCAAGTTTCGCTTTCATTCTGTTTCTGAGAACCCGCGCTACAAGGATCAAAGTTCACACCATGTGTTATCGACATACGTGTGTGTAGGTTATTTAAATGCTGACGACAACAGACGTGATCAGACAGGTGACCTAGATAAGACCATGCTATTTCAGCCAAGTCTTCGAGTAATACATACGCATTAAGACTTTATAATACAGGTTTCCTTTTTTTACTATTTAGTTTATTATTTCAATTTTATATATTCTTAGTCATGTATTGTCACGTGTCACGAAGATAATTGTACTAAAATGATCTATTATGGATGTATGTATTAAAAACATTTAAATAACAATGCGCACGTTTTGCTTATATTATGATGATAATAAATAAATAAAAATTCGTAGAAAGTAATATTTTCAATTTCGACATTAAACAAAATGATATCTGGACAGCTGAAGACATTTCAACATACGAGCAAATTGAGTGATTCGCGTTCAAGTACTCTAGTGGTAACAGAAAATATGTTATACCCAAAGTTTGGAATTCATATACCTATCAAAACTATACATGTAATATTTTTTTATGTTTCAACTACCTTTTAATAGACATTTCGTTGACGATATGAAAAGAAAGATTATTCAACATATTTTAACAATGCAATTGACGGTCTAATGACGCATAGCTTGTAAGGTTATAGTTGCTATATACTACCTAAAAACCGGAACACGAGACAAAACAAAATCATATAAG
Organism: Mizuhopecten yessoensis; assembly: GCF_002113885.1. NCBI lineage: Eukaryota > Metazoa > Mollusca > Bivalvia > Pectinida > Pectinidae > Mizuhopecten > Mizuhopecten yessoensis. Next base: position 382,470 of record NW_018405678.1, read on the forward strand.
AAGCAAAGATAGTAATTAACAAATGATTAATTACACACAAATATCTCCACAAATATAACACTATGGTATTGTATACATTAAACAAGACGAAATATGATTATCAACATGTATTTAAAATCATAAAATATTACAGGTTAACAAATGTTCATTTAAGGCAGGTTTTAATGGTATATATGATTGCGGTCACTTCAAGTTTCGTCCTAGAAAGAATTTCTGTTTAGCTTAATCGGAAGAGTAACAAGCGGAAAGCTTGGGTTGGCTTGTACGACCCCAGGTGGAAGACTCTACTCTCTTTCTATAACAAATAGTGTCCATGACCCTCCCTGTGGTGTCAAAGAAATAGAACCTAGGTTAAATTGATGTTCGGGGACTAACACATTAAGAAAAAGAAAATGGTATTAGCTAATGGGGCAGGTCTTAATTACAGATACAGTTGCCTTCAAGCTTCGCCCAAGAGGGATTGTTTCAATATCCAGTGGAATCACACTCTTCTTGTCTAGCTACATATTTACAAAAAAATAACAAAGGTTAGGAACAACAACGAATAATATTATTTTAGTAAAACTGCAATCATCCTTGGAATCCCATTGGTTTAGCTCACTTCCGGTGAGAAGGTAAGTGAACGTAACACCCAGAATTTCGATAATGTAATGACTACAATATGCGTTAAGGTTCGCTTTCACAGCGTTTCCGGAAAATAGAGTCCCCAGGTTTGTTTGATGATAAATAATTAAAATATATATTTTTAAATTTGTTCTACCGGAATTTAAATACCGAAAGAAGATAAAAGTTACAGTTTAACTGTAGATAATATACAATGTAATAGATACCGAGTTTTGAATCAACAAAAGTATATTGAAACACACCTAGATTGTGACCTTACCTTCTATTCTGAAAGTTACTCCCCTAGGACAAGAGGTCGACGTCTCGTTAACACGTTAACAGTTGATCATAGGAGTTCTAATCATAAACTTTAACATTTGAGTTTCACTACCATGGTCTCCGAAATACAGTTTTAAGATAATGACTACCATATATCTTAAATCTGTATTTCAGATCCAACACTAAATATCCGGGTTGGTATGGGAAGTTTCAATATGGCGGCTGAATCAAAATGTAGATTTAGAATGCGCATGTCTATCACGTATCTAACAGCTACTAACCAATGTCACGTCACAATTACTATTTATAAGATCTCAAGTTAGAAACCTCTGGAAATTTCTTCATTTGGAGTTTGAAACTTGATGAACGTACATACTAAAAGGCATTTATATTTTCAACCTCAAAACATATCTGTACATGAGGTCAATTTTTATTAAAATATTGATTATCATAATTTGTGTTTTTGATTTATGACTAAAAGATAACCGGGATGGTGAGATGATAGTCAAACTCATTTTTATCTCGTGATGATAATTGTACTAACGTAAAAAAAAGCAACTAAGTATACGAATCCAACATATAATTAAGGAAAGTCTTTTTGTATTAGTCACTTCCACTTACGTTTATTTTTCAGAGAAGTGAACTGATGCCATTGCCATCAATAAGCACTTTCTTTTGTGATTATCTAGTCGTCGATAGTACTACATATATATATAGTCGCATAAGGAGGGTAAGTTGCAGTCAATGGCAGTGTTATCCAAATCAGGTCTTCAGGAAATTTTACAAATTCTACATATTTTCTAAAGTGAACCGTTTCATCTTTCCTTTGTCCTACTGATTGTTTCTTCAATTTTTGAACTCTTATTGTATTTTGAAGAAGAAAATAAAAGCCGAAAAATGCATCTTTATTCAACAGTAATTATACATCTTAAATTTGTAATTGATTTCGAAACGTTTTTGATATAGATATATAGCTTTTAGCTAATTGCGCATGCTCGTTGGAAAGCCAGTAATTTGTTCCGTATATGACGTGACGTCACAAACATTTACCACAAGGTCTACTAGGAACGTCTTGTTCATTCTAGTGTTTTCTCTGTAGTTCTGCATACCAGTCATTGATTGATTTAGATTTATTTCAATAATAGTTAATAAAATATATTGCGAAAAATAGAGAAAATAACTTCACTGTAGTTGTAATTCATGGATTGAAAACTTCTGGTTTGAAGAAATTAACATGAACTTATTAAACATGTAACGGGGTGAGAAAAGGAGCTTTTAGTTTAACCACTAGATCAACTTATTTTTAAATAATTACTAATAGGCATAATAATAAATCAAAATTAACAAAATTTCATAAGCCGATTAGTTTACTTTCACTTTTGCGTCAATTTGTTGTTAGTTTACGACTGCGAGTAGTGAGGTAAAAGCAGGCTTTAATATAGAGTGAACATAAGCACACACTGTGGTCACTTCTGGTAAATAGTCGTAGAGGGCGACTTAATCATGAGGAACAAAACTTTCTAGTTACTAGAGTAAGTGAAAATAAGTGAAACGTATGTGATTTGTTATAACTGGTGCATAAATATACAATTCATAATAAGAATATCATAAATAACAGGTCTAGAGCAGCTGCAATGTTCAGTTATTACGTTACTTAAACGATAAGTCATCATCAAAGAAACAGCTTTCATTATAATTTATACATATATCCCATTTAAATGATTTACAATGTATACATTTATAAAGCTTCTCAGGTTTTACTTTAAAACCCCGTTTCAGATTCTTTTAAAACAGGAAATAAAGAAACATATTTAAACATGTTGGTATCCATATATTTGTTTTATTTTCATGCTCTTTTGTGCTAATCCTTACAATAGCGTTTGTGCAGATTAAACATTATTCATCACGTTAGAGAAATTTATGTATAGCCTGAGAATAGTTGATGATTCGGATGAAATATAAACATTTAACATATTATTATATATTCGATTTTAAGTTTCAATAAACATAACCCAACAAATCATCTGATTGTATTTCTTCCTGATGTTATCTATAATGGAATCTTAAATGGGTTTGTGAAAGTATTATACTAATGCTTTGTTTTATTATCAATCATTTGAATTTATTCTACCTGAATGTATTTATCGAAAGAAGATAAAAGTTACAGTTAAAATGCAGGTACCGAGTTTTAATTCAATACAAGTATATCACATTAATCTTCTTTTTATTCAAGACTACATTTACCACCACCTGTAACATGTGACATCTCTTCTTGTCTTTCCGATTGAGAACAGTGCACGTAAAGTCATATGGACCTTTTGGTATCATGATGAAGTTAGAATGGAATGATTTCACTCACTGGTTGTCACGATTATTCATGTACTTTACTTCTATTTAGTAATTTGATATAAAATCACATTGTAATCGCTACCGTCATATGATATAAAGTGTTTTTATTAGTGGGTAATGTATAAAAATACTTTAACTCCTCATTTTAAAGCTTTTCATTCTGAGTATCATTTAGGGGCAAGAAATGGAGGATTCGTTGGTAGCAGGTAATTTGCAGAAAAGGATGCGATCTTTTTGCACAACAGAAACATATATTTTGAACATTAAGGACGGTATGCAAGGCAATTACTTACAAACAACCTTCAGGATAATGTTTTAGAAACAGTCTTCAAACTGATACGCATACACCTCATGTTTTTGTTTTAAGCTTCAATTTTGATTTTCAATCGTAACAAAATAAAATGACTGGCTCTGTAATTAAAGACATACAAACAAATAATCTTACGGGGAACTCCACTGATAATTAAAGATAATATACTTAGCATATTTAGTATGATTATATGAAAATACATAGAATATATATATATATTTTTAAAAGTTAAACAGAATTACAAATATTAATAAATGTGTTCAACCAATGTGAAATTGAACGCTAATGCATGCATACTGCCTATGATTGGGTAAAATTGTGATAATAAATGTGATATGACAAAAAAGATGTAGTTTCCAAACCGGTCATTATATTTAATTGTAGACATATGCAGGAAGTGCGCATGCGCTTAAGCTCTGATCAGAGTTTACTCAAATCACCAGGACATATGTTACTTAGTTAATATATTTGGACTTAATCTTGTCAATATTGAAAGAGATTTGAAATCCTGCGGTTAATGTGAAATGTAAAACTACACGATCTGTCAAGTTTCGCTTTCATTCTGTTTCTGTGAACACGAACAAGTGTAACCAGGATCAAACTCCACATCATGTGTTATCGACATACCGGTATGTAAGTTATTAAATGTTGACGAAAACAGACGGGATCAGACCACATGCACCTGTAATATAATCATGGTTGCTAACTCTGTCTCCCTAGTGAAATGACCCAGTTCCAGAAAATATGCGATTTTGTTATAACCGTTCACAATATGACGCCGGGAGCAGTCTAGATCGACAGGAAAATATTTATTCTTTAATTTGATGTATGATTTGACATATATATCATGTGGTGTATTTTTTGCAGACTATATGAAACATCGTTAAATGGTCGAATTGCAGTTGGTCGGACACTGTGCTGTCCCCGGGAAGACACGCTTAACCCCTAGTGGGTAGCGCAAACCACACGGCATGTACGCTATTCAATGTCAGTACAGTGTTTCTATAGTAGGAAACAAACTTACTTGTTTGATATGTCATGCCCTTACATTATCATGTCGGACTTTTGTGACATCGGCGCTGATAGGTCCGTTAACTTTAGAAGCCAATAAGCGTGGAGATCACAAAAGTTTGAGAAAATGGCAGTGTCTGTTCAGATTTCCTATCGTCAGCCTGACAAGCTTGAAAACTAGAATCGGGTGTCCGACATGATAATGAATAGAATATGCGTTCAGTTTCGCTTTTACAGTATTTCCGGGAACTCATGTCACCAGCATAAAAATGATAGATTTGGAATGTTCAGGTGCTGTTGCACCATTAATGCTTTATGATGAAAGGGTGTGATATAATCCACAACATTGATTAGAAAAGCATGTTACCTCCTATAAGAAAATTTAAATATGTAGGTATCCATATATTTGGTTAATTTTTTAATATACGAAAACTGCGCATGCGTTCATACTCTTTAGGATTAATCCTTACAGTTGCGCTTGCGCAGATTATACATTTTTCAACACGTTAAACAAATTTAAGAAATAGTTAATGATTCGGGTGAAATATAAAGATTTTTTACATCATTTTATACTTGATTTTAAATTCTAAACAAACAGTAACCAACTAATCATCTGATTATATTCCTTCCTTGGCGTTATCTGTAATGGAATCTCAAATGGGTTTGTGAAAGTATTATACTCATGTGTTTGTTTGATTATGATTTGTTCTACCGGAATTTAAATATCGAAAGAAGATAAAAGTTACAGTTTAACTGTAGATAATATACAATGTAATAGATACCGAGTTTTGAATCAACAAAAGTATATTGAAACACACCTAGATTGTGACCTTACCTTCTATTCTGAAAGTTACTCCCCTAGGACAAGAGGTCGACGTCTCGTTAACACGTTAACAGTTGATCATAGGAGTTCTAATCATAAACTTTAACATTTGAGTTTCACTACCATGGTCTCCGAAATACAGTTTTAAGATAATGACTACCATATATCTTAAATCTGTATTTCAGATCCAACACTAAATATCCGGGTTGGTATGGGAAGTTTCAATATGGCGGCTGAATCAAAATGTAGATTTAGAATGCGCATGTCTATCACGTATCTAACAGCTACTAACCAATGTCACGTCACAATTACTATTTATAAGATCTCAAGTTAGAAACCTCTGGAAATTTCTTCATTTGGAGTTTGAAACTTGATGAACGTACATACTAAAAGGCATTTATATTTTCAACCTCAAAACATATCTGTACATGAGGTCAATTTTTATTAAAATATTGATTATCATAATTTGTGTTTTTGATTTATGACTAAAAGATAACCGGGATGGTGAGATGATAGTCAAACTCATTTTTACCTCGTGGTTATAATTGTACTTACGTAAGAAAAGAAGCAACTAAGTATACGAATCCAACATATAATTAAGGAAAGTATTCTTGTATTAGTCACTTTTACTTTCGTTTATTTTTCAGAGACGTGAACTGATGCCATTGCCATCAATAAGCACTTTCTTTTGTGATTATCTAGTCGTCGATAGTACTACATATATATAGAGTCTCATAAGGAGGGTAAGTTGCAGTCAATGGCAGTGTTATCCAAATCAGGTCTTCAGGAAATTTTACAAATTCTACATATTTTCTAAAGTGAACCGTTTCATCTTTCCTTTGTCCTACTGATTGTTTCTTCAATTTTTGAACTCTTATTGTATTTTGTAGAAAGAAAAACAAAACGAAAAAAATGCACCTTTATTCAACAGTAACTATATATCTTAAATTTGTTATTGATTTCGAAACGTTTTTGATATAGATATATAGCTTTTAGCTAATTGCGCATGCTCGTTGCAAAGCCCGCAATTTGTTCCGTATATGATGTAATGTCACCAACATTTACCACAAGGTCTACTAGGAACGTCTTGTTTATTCTAGTGTTTTCTATGTAGTTCTGCATACCAATCATTGATTGATTTAGGTTATTTCAATAATAGTTAATAAGCTATATTGCGGGAAAAAGGGAAAAAAAATAACTTCACTGTAGTTATAACTCATGGATTGAAAACTTCTGGTTTGAAGAAATTAACACGAACTTATTAAACATGTAACGGGGTGAGAAAAGGAGCTTTTAGTTTAACCACTAGATCAAACTTATTTTTAACTAATTACTAATAGGCATAATAATAAATTAGAATTTACCAAATTTCATAGGCGATTAGTTTACTTTCACTTTTGCGTCAATTTGCTGTTTGTTTACGACTGCGAGTAGTGAGGTAAAAGCAGGCTTTAATATAGAGTGAACATAAGCACACACTGTGGTCACTTCTGGTAAATAGTCGTAGAGGGCGACTTAATCATGAGGAACAAAACTTTCTAGTTGCTAGAGTAAGTGAAAATAAGTGAAACGTAAGTGATTTGTTATAACTGGTGCATAAATATACAATTCATAATAAGAATATCATAAATAACAGGTCTAGAGCAACTGCAATGTTCAGTTATGACGGTAACTTAAACGATAAGGCATCATCAAAGAAAAAGCTTCTATTATAATTTATACATATATCCCATTTAAATGATTTACAATGTACGTGTTCACGTCGGTTTATATGGTTTCAACGTTTTCCCAACCTTTGAATGTATTTGACGATAATGTAAATACAATGTGTAAGCTACTGTGGAATTAAGAAATACAGCATGAGAGAATCAAGCCAGGTTTACATATTTAAAAAGATAAATTTGCTTCGAGTATCTTTTGCCCTTCTCATCATATTCACAGAATAATAACCGAAAGCGAAAGTGTTGTTCAACATGTTTATAGTAGCATTCTACGAGTACTAACCAATAGCTGTTGAAGTATATGCCTATGTTCATCCTATTTATCAGGGGACGGGGTATAACCTAAATTTGCCTTTCGACGTCTAAAGCGAAAACTTAAGTCTGTAAAAACAGTCATGTCATGAACATATTAACTATTAATAAGATGACATTTGCTTTTCTGATATATTATCAAAAGCTGTTTGGCTACCCTCAAAGAACTACATACTACATTACTTCTACTAAGTAATTTCGTTTATGAACAAAGCTTTTACTATTATTTTGGCACTTAGAGAAATGTTACGTTTATCGGTTTTCTTTTAAATAATTTTGGTTGATTGTTTCGAATATATACAAATTTCAATATATATCTGCAAACATTTCAGATGATGAACTATCCGAGCATATCTCTTCCCCAACAATTATTATGTTTACAAGGCAACGTACACAATTTCTGTAAGTTCAGTGACTCAATCAGGGAGAAGCCGTCTCTCTTCAGTCAAATATTTTACTTTGAAGCAACTGTTTTTACTGATCGGATCATGTTCAAATATCTGTTACATTATTGTTATGGCTAGTTTGGTTCACCTTAACATCCATAGCCATACAGAAATGTATTTTAAATAATATTTTCACAGAAACATTGATAAAGAATTCTTACTCGGCTACTGACAGACAAACTTACAACACACGGTCTCCGATAATGCAGGTTGATGGTGACGATGAACAAGGTCTATGGTCACCATCCATTACTTGGATTTTACCTTGATTTACATGGTGGGTGTTATCGATGAATAAATAGATGTTTACCCTCCGGAACACTTTTTCTTATTTTGCTAATAGTTTTTAAAGGGCTTTCTTGTAAATCTGAAATTTGTTCTTATTTCCCTGTAGTCTTATCGGTTAATCACTCGAATGATGGTTTTTTTTGACAATTCGATTTTTATCATTATTTATTGATTAATTTATTATTGTTTTAACCATCCTAGATTCCGAAAAAAACATGCAATGCCTTTACCGCAACGCAAAAGGCTATCAAAATTTAAATATATGAATAAGAAAAGTGTATGGAATGTGACTAGTCTAACAGCACAACTGTACATGTGTGATTAAGGAGTAGGAAGAGGTCATCTACATGATCATTATAGAATAGAATCTGAATCAGTATTAGATGAAACTTATTTATGCTACGATGTTATGTTTCTTTTTGTTTTTGTTTTTATTTATTAATTTATGAAATTGCAAGCTGGTTAAGAAGTGAAATTATCCTAATAATGACGCAACATGACGTTTTGTCTTGACCATTGTCTATCTGTGCCTGAACCTATAGTTGTTAATATTGGTTACGATATAAGGTACCATATTTACATTAGTTTATCTACACTTGCTTCTAACTCCTATTCAGTTATGTTCATTCATGTTTGTATTATGCATTATATATGTTTTGTGCATAAAGCAAAGTTTCAACTTCTGTGAGAAAAACGTCACCGTGGACTAGCTGAGAACGAGTACATTGTATTTCCATTTACGGAGCACATTGTATAATCTATGTCAAATATGAAATAGAAAGAATTACAGTCCATCGCAGGCAATTACAACGTCAAAGAAAAGTATACTGTAAAAGCATATATTTTCGTTTGGGTTAAATTTCGTTGTTTTTGTTTGGGGACAAATTCGTTGGGATTATAATTCGTGAAATCAATATTTTAAAACCCTTTTTTTTTTTTTTTTTTTTTTTTTTTTTGTAAATAGAAAGTTAAAATTGACAGGCATCACGACTTATAATAGGTCCGGCTAACTGTACATCGCCCGAGGTGATAACCTATCCACTCCAGGTGAATTTTTCACACCTCGCTTCACCCCAGTCAGTGGAAAACAATAGATCGACCATCGCTCGATGGTCATATAATTAAGTCTAAACAAACATGTGTGGTAGTTAATATAGCTATCTAAAATGGAAATATTTAGGCCTACCGACATTTTATAACACAAATTCTGATAGGAAAAAGAGCATGCATTTAATAAATATTCACGGTTACCTTGACACATCATGTGGGAAAATCATGCCGAGTTCAATGAAAATATTACTCCAGAAGGAAGACGCGTTTTCAATCATTTAAGCAATAGTTTTTCTATTGCATTAGATGTTGATTTCCCCGTGTCTCAGTTGAAAAAGTGTCAAAATCGGGGCATATCGTCCTGACAGCATGGTGCCGGAAATTGATCTAAAGTCAACTTTATTGTCGTAAACAACTGACGACGACTGCTTTGAATAGAATATTTGATTAATGTTAAAAAGGAAATGTTTTGTGTGTGTTTTTGTTTTTGTTATTGTTTACTTTCTAATTACCTGTACCCCGCACGACTTGCGAGGTACAGGTAATTAGACCGGGAGATTAACTCACTCGATGGGTATCGGTCAAACCCGTCATGATCTATCTATAGTTTACATACACATATAAGGCTTGATTGACACGCTATTGTTATAAGTGTTTAACTCTGTTCCTGTGACGATGTGTACACCGTTTATCATGACTTGTGTCTAAATGTAAATACAGCATGGATTTATAATTAAATTAATAGTTTATTTCATATTTTCGTTAAGTCAATCAATCAATCAATATTTTATCATAGTGTCACGCATCATTATACTCACAAACAATCATTCATAAAATATCATATACAGCGAGTTTATCAAAGATGCCCAGCCGATATCGGCTTATGAGACACTTGTAACTATGTATATGTACATCATGTGTAAAATAAAAGTGAAGACCTAGCATATATGCATATAAAATATCCTCATAGAATATTGCATGTAAACCTGATAGAATAGTAGAATCACATATCTTTCTTCATCACATTACAGTTAAATCAATATTGCGATACGTTAAAATTTACGATTGTATATTTACATATTTAAAAGCGACCGCCTCCGTCTCATCATATAATAAATTGTTTTAGAAAGTGAAAATTGAAGCGCATTATCCTGCAATAAATAAAACAACTTTTCATTTTCGTTGAAGTAAGTTCATTAAAATAACTAAAGGAGTTCACTGCGCTTTTGAATAGATCATATCTGATATCACTATACAAAGGAGCGTCACAAAGGAAATGAGACTCATCTTCAACTATATTTAAGCAAAAAGGGCATTTCCTTTGCTCTACTGGCAAGTTACTGTAGCGTCAAGTTTACAACATTAAGGGGAGACAACCGAGTCTGAGTAACGCGAGGTGGCTCCGATAGTGACGTTATATAATGTTCCATTACTTTGTCATTTTTATATCTTCTATATGTTCTTAGTTAACTGCTTGGAATGTTGTCGTTCCATAATTTCGAGAACCAAATAGTTTTGTCATTCCTGTTAATGGAACCGGTAATTATACGTAGTTTGGTTTTAACAGATACGCGAGTGTTAAGTATATTTGGTGCCTTAAGTTTGTTTCCTAAATTGCGGACACGCGCTTCCCACGAGTTCCTTCTCCTAGATGACCAGATATACACCTTATGTAGATGCCTATCTGTATCCACATTTCGTAGTCTACAGTAAAGTCTAAAAACCTCTGTGTGTTGTTTTGCCCGTATATGTATTCACTCCAAGATACGCTTTTATTGCTCGGTTTTGAATGTTGTTGATTAAGCGTTGTCCCGCTTTACCCAAAATACAAGAGCCGTATAACATAATTGGTTGTACTAATGACTCAAAAAGACTGGTATATACGGTGTGTGACATTCCTCCACTGGCGATACATTTACTAATTAAAACTCCAAGTGCACGACTGGCTGATTTCGCTAATTCCTGCACAGCAAAATTCCATGTAAGATGTTGATCAAACCAGATCCCAAGGTATTTATATTTATCTCTGATGACAATCGGAGTGTTGTCCAAAGAGAAGAATGACGGAAGTGAATTACGTTTGACTTACTGTGGTTCACCGATAATTTCCATTTTTTAAATCATGATCCAACATGATCAATTTGACCCTGCAGTTTATCTGGAGTTAAAGTTAAGAGTACAATATTGTCAGCATAGAAGAGCGGAGAAATATTAAAATCATCAACATTGATTCCCCTGTCTAAATCACGAACTTCTTTTATTAGATCATTGATGAATATAGAAAGAAGTGTTGGTCAAGACAAACAGCCCTGTTTTAATCCCCTTCCGACGCTGAACCAATCATTGAAGATCATTTACTTTAATACAGCATTTTACGTCAGCATACAGGGACTTGATAGCCTTAATCATAAAACCGTTCACTCCAAAACGTTTCAGTTTTATTCATAGAAGATCACGATCTACCGTATCGAACGCTTTTTTCAAGTTTATATGTTTATATGTTTAGTTTATATTACGTGTACATCCGACTCAATATATCCAAGGAATCAGTCTTCGGATGAAGAACCACTATTATCTACCACATGAACATCTTTACCTTTTTTAAATGTTCGCTTTGTTGAGTTTGTTTTGGTTCGACACTTTTTTTCAAAGTGATTTACTTTTACAAGAATGTCGGCATTTTTCACCATTTGCAGGATATTTATTGAGGTCAAAGGGGTACGCATAGCCACATATACCATATCTTGAGTTTTCAGATTTTCTCAGTGGATGTTTGTAAGACATTTTTTGTGTTTTTGTTGGACAGCCTTTACCTTGACATCTTCATCGGCCGAATTTGACATTGCTTTTTCTTGTACAGAAGAGAGTTCATGCAGGCAAGTAATGTCAGTTCTGTGCCAACGTCAATCAGTTTTCCCTTATTTTGTGGCTAATTTTACGCCTATCACAATTCGGTCACGAATCATCTTTTCCTGGAGATCAGCGTAGTTACGATCTCTCACCAGCAGTTTAAGATCAGTTACAAACTGATCAAATGTTTCTGAGTAAGATTGTATCCTTGTGTGAATTTGTAGTGGTTGTAATTGTTTTGGCCCTTTTACCGTTCCGTATCATTAGGTATGCGCATTTGTCACTTTCGTCTTTCGATTTGAGGGGTCCAGAGATTATGAATTGGACGTGATTTCTGAAGGCCTTTCAATCGCCCCGAGATCGTAATTTTCCAAGTTCATTCTCGGCATAGCGCTGACCAGCGTTTCCATTATGTTTCTTACCCGTTTACCGTCCTTTCTACAGATTTTACAGGTATATTCATTAGTCCATCCCACTTCTAAAAACCATGTCGTGTTCTGTATACAAAGAACTCCCAACATGGCTTACATTTTATAAATCACGTTTATTAATTTTCGTCTCATAGAGATTTTACATGCATGACCTACGTGGATGAGATTCAGAGTAGATACTATAGGGCGATACTAAACACCTGCCTATAAATATCCGCACCTCCTACGACTACACCACCTCCTATTTATTTCCATATTGCAGTGAGTCATGCAATGTTAACGTCAGGTACTCAATACTTTAAAACAGTCTGCCGTCGACGGAGTATCTTTTAGACGATGATTATAGATCAGATCTGCCTGGTTGTTGATTGTGGCAAACCCTTCAAGAATGGCTCAACACAGGAATAAAAGTTCAAAAGGAAATTTATTTGTCGACAATTTAAAATTCAAGTGACATGTAATACAATACAAAAATACACTCTCCAAAGCAGCCCGAGAGGTCACCGGAACGAGTGTCTATATGTTGAGATGAGTTGTCTCCCTTTGACTAATTGACAATGAATATAAGCAGATTCTTTGAATTTAGTACGATTGTTTTGATTAAATGAGATGTAGTATTACCTCTTTGATTTCTACAAATATTAATAGCTATAGAACAAATTAATGAAAATTGCATTTCTCATAAGAATGTCTATTAAAAGGCCCTTATACCGAATATTACCGAATGTATTGTATACTAAACGGTATATATATTTTACATTATTGCGATTTTCACGATCACGGCTGAAAGTAAGTACTTGAAAATGAAATGACCGATTGCAAAATCAGTACATATAACAGAAAAATATTAATATCTTTTGTTAATTGTTAATCGTTACATTAAGGTATCACAATTATCACAAACTCAAAAGTAAAAATTGTAAAACGAACAAATGTCACATATATCGCAGTGACCTACATAAGTAGTGTTTGACCTCAAACATCACACAAATGTTGCTTAATGGCGAAGTCCATGAAAGGTCTACGGACGTCAGCACGAATGAAGGAATGGACCAATGGAAATGCTAATAATATATGTCCTTTTACTCTGCTGTTATGACATTAAAAATACAATAAATCTCAATCAAAATCACAGTAGGTTAAATAAACTGATTGATCTGTATACATATTAAAACAATGAGGCAGCCATGTCGTTAACTAAAACATATTAACAGAGATGGTCACGATGATGAGTTTACCAAAATAGATATCCATTTGAGCATATGTGTGAAGCAGTAACAGGTATTTGTACATAATCTATTTGTATATATTCACGCAGATAAGCAATGAAATTGCTTATCATGAACTATTTGAATAAGTTTACATTTGTTGGTACAGAGTTAATGAATTAATGAATTATCAGCAAATCATAAGCTTCAAAATACGAACAAATTATGTCCTTAAATTCTGAAATTTTAATGGGAAATTCCTTCATGAGCATCTTGAGCACGTACACGATTATTCTGATATGAATATTTACGGATAATATCGACGCTTAATATGAAAACAACGTTTGTACTGGCAGAAGTGAATTCTAAGAAAAACACCTTTTTTAGTCACAATTTCAGATGATAGTGGTATTATTCCGTGAACTCGTTATTTAACAATTGAATTCCAGGAAATGTTCAAAGTCAGTAAAAAACTGTGTTAATGTTAAATACCATGTACATCAATCAATCAGAAGTTATACAAATCATTGGAAAAAAACATGGATTGATTTAATCTATTTAAGTGAAATACAACCTCTTAAATCATAACTCAAATTAAACAAAAATCAAAATGATATATTACGTAAGTTCAATAATCCAGACAAACTTTAAAGACAAACAAGATACATACTCAAATTTCCATGGAAAAATCCTTCTTGAGCATCTTGACCCACCATCTTGGATTGCTAAGCAAGACATCTGTTACTGTTAATTCTTCGAAAATCTACGTTGTCAGTAAATGACCAATAACATTTTGCTTACACCTGAAGTTAGTAGACTCTTTGATCTTTGAACCTCAAAAGACCGCCAATTGCAGGTCCCATAGTTCATACATGTATATGCTATTTGAATGAAGGTCCCATAGTTCTTACATGCTATTTCAATGAAGGTCCTATAGTTCATACATGCTATTTGAATGAAGGTCCCATATTTCATACATGCTATTTTAATGAAGGTCAAACAGTTCATACATGCTATTCGAATGAAGGTCCCTTAGTTCATACGTGCTATTTGAAAGGAGGCCCATAGTTCAAACGTGCTATTTGAATGAAGGTCCCATAGTTCATACATGCTATTTGAATGAAGGTCCCATAGTTCATACATGCTATTTAAATGAAGGTCCCATTGTTCATAAATGCTAATTGAATGAAGGTCAAATAGTTCATACATGCTATTTGAATGAAGGTCCCATAGTTCATACGTGCTATTTAAATGAAGGTCCCATTGTTCATACATGCTATTTGAATGAAGGTCCCATAGTTCATACATGCTATTTAAATAAATGTCCCATTGTTCATACATGCTAATTGAATGAAGGTCCCATGGTTCATACGTGCTATTTAAATGAAGGTCCCATACTTCATACATGCTATTTAAATGAAGATCCCATAGTTCATGAATGCTTTTTGAATGAATGTCCCCAAAGTTAAAACATGCTATTTGAATGAAGGTCGCATAGTTCATACATGCTATTTAAATGAAGGTCCCATTGTTCATACATGCTATTTGAATTAATGTCCCATAGTTCATATATGCTATTTGAATGAAGGTCCCATAGTTCATACGTGCTATTTGAACGAAGGTCCCATAGTTCATACATGCTATTTTAAAAGGAAGGTCCCATAGTTCATACGTACGGTATCATAGTTCATTCATGCTATTTTTATGAAGGTCAAATAGTTCATACATGCTATTTGAATGAAGGTCCCATAGTAATACATGCTAATTGAATGAAGATCCCATAGTTCATACGTGCTAATTGAATGAAGGCCCATAGTTCAAACGTGCTATTTGAATAAAGGTCCCATAGTTCATACATGCTATTTGAATGAAGGTCCAATAGTTCATACGTACGGTATCATAGTTCATTCATGCTATTTGAATGAAGGTCAAATAGTTCATACATGCTATTTGAATGAAAGTCCCTTGGTTCATACATGCTAATTGAATAAAGGTCCATAGTTCATTCATGCTATTTGAATGAAGGCTCATAGTTCAAACGTGCTATTTGAATGAAGGTCCCATATTTCACACATGCTATTTGAATGAAGGTCCAATAGTTCATACGTACGGTATCATAGTTCATTCATGCTATTTGAATGAATGTCCTATAGTTCGTACATCCTATTTAAATGAAGGTCCCATAGTTCATACATGCTATTTGAATGAAGGTCCCATAGTTCATACGTACGGTATCATAGTTCATTCATGCTATTTTTATGAAGGTCAAATAGTTCATACATGCTATTTGAATGAAGGTCCCATAGTTCATACATGATATTTTAATGAAGGTCTCATAGTTCATACGTACGGTATCATAGTTCATTCATGCTATTTGAATGAATGTCCTATAGTTCGTACATCCTATTTAAATGAAGGTCCCATAGTTCATACATGCTATTTGAATGAAGGTCCCATAGTTCATACGTACGGTATCATAGTTCATTCATGCTATTTTTATGAAGGTCAAATAGTTCATACATGCTATTTGAATGAAGGTCCCATAGTTCATACATGATATTTTAATGAAGGTCTCATAGTTCATACGTACTGTATCATAGTTCATTCATGCTATTTGAATGAATGTCCTATAGTTCGTACATCCTATTTAAATGAAGGTCCCATAGTTCATACATGCTATTTGAATGAAGGTCCCATAGTTCATACGTACGGTATCATAGTTCATTCATGCTATTTTTATGAAGGTCAAATAGTTCATACATGCTATTTGAATGAAGGTCCCATAGTTCATACATGATATTTTAATGAAGGTCTCATAGTTCATACGTGCTAGTTGAATGAAGGTCCCATAGTTCATACGTGCTATTTGAATGAAGGTCCCATAGTTCATACATGCTATTTGAATGAAGGTCCCATAGATAATATATGCTATTTGAATGAAGATCCCATAGTTCATACATGCTATTTAAATGAAGGTCCCATTGTTAATATATGCTATTTGAATAAATGTCCCATAGTTCATGCATGCTATTTGAATGAATGTCCCCAAAGTTAAAACATGCTATTTGAATGAAGGTCCCATGGTTCATACATGCTATTTAAATGAAGGTCCCATTGTTCATATATGCTATTTGAATGAGGGTCCCACAGTTCATACATGCTATTTAAATGAAGGTCCCATTGTTAATATATGCTATTTGAATAAATGTCCCATAGTTCATGCATGCTATTTGAATGAATGTCCCCAAAGTTAAAACATGCTCTTTGAATGAAGGTCCCATGGTTCATACATGCTATTTAAATGAAGGTCCCATTGTTCATATATGCTATTTGAATGAGGGTCCCACAGTTCATACATGCTATTTAAATGAAGGTCCCATTGTTAATATATGCTATTTGAATAAATGTCCCATAGTTCATGCATGCTATTTGAATGAATGTCCCCAAAGTTAAAACATGCTCTTTGAATGAAGGTCCCATGGTTCATACATGCTATTTAAATGAAGGTCCCATTGTTCATATATGCTATTTGAATGAGGGTCCCACAGTTCATACATGCTATTT